>NW_017673013.1:91426-151218 GCF_001879085.1 Nicotiana attenuata
ACACCTCAATACCGGCCTAAGCCACAACTTGCATAATACTCGCACCAATAAGAAACGGTCTGAACATACTCAAATCATGACAAATGACTCAAACGAAAGAGCTATAACTCAAGTTCATCAGTACCATCACCACACAAGGCTGAGACCCCGTCTCACATCATAGAAATAGAATACCTGAATCTACCCCGAAGGGTCATAACTCCACGTAGCCTCGCTACAATGCGCGATCCTATCCAAACACTGTTACACATGAAGCACCTCAAATCGCTATGCTCAAAATCGACAGCACGCTCAATGTGATGTCTGAAACCAAATCAATTCATTACACTCACGGTGAACCATATAACATACGACACGCAACCCGATAGGTCACAACCAATACTCCATTTACCAAGCAACTCTCAACTGCTCTTCCCGCTCGACTTCCTCTATGAATCCCCAATAGAACCGCACCACATGTGCCCATATCCAACAAATCATAACGTCTCACAGCACAAAAAAAGGCAACTCATAGATCTCCCCAGATCACTAACAAGTTCAATAACGATCGAATCAACCTATCCCTCAACAATACAACTCGGGACCAACCAAGCTAAGTACGTAGCCACATTGGCCTGCCAACGAACTCAATACCAAGAAGCCTGAAGCTGCTCCTTCCACTACCATAACTCATGCCAGAGCCGTACGATACAGTGCCCGGCACCAAATCAATACCGAAATCCACAACCTCGCCCGACGACATGCCCGGCCACAAGAAACGCATCCGAAAAGTCTCCCAACACCGCAACTGAATCAATGGTAGAAACCTCTGCACTGACATCCATCACGAAGGCCCACTTAAGAAAAACAATCCTTCCCAGCCGTCCGCTGGTCTTTGGAATACAAACCACTCTGCTAGAACATGATCCGATGCACCTCGCCACGCAACCTGTGGCATTTTCCGACATAGCCCATAGCACAATAGTCTAGAATAACCCAACACTGAGACAACCAGTCTACACCCCAATATCATATCCAAAAATCTAATATACCAAGCAAAGAAAGATCCACTCGGGCCTCCAAATCCCAATAGCCGCTAACTGTACCAATGCACACAATCCACAACCACTACATAGTCGGTACCTGAGAACTCCTAGTCTCCAACTCCATATAGCACACGAATCACTGTACCTGATCCCAAATTCCGCAGCATGAATACGTATTACACCTCAAGTACCAAATCATTCCACGAAGGATATTCTAAAATTCCCCTGTGCCATCAAACAAATCCAGATATCAGCAGTCGATCTAGCAAGAAAACACCGCAATACTAACGTAGTATCATCAGTCTGATCACATCACCCTTTTTCCGAGACATCTACTCTCATCGAATTACTTCCGATTAGCAGTACCATTTCCTTGATTACCTGAGGCTACCCGTTGCCTAAGAATCTTATGAACTCCCTTTCAGAACTGAACTGTAACTCATCTAATCAAGAACTCCCGTTGATCCCATTTAGAAGAAAATAATCACACATCCCACGTTTCGCATGCCCGTAGAAAGATATATACATCTCCAAACCACGGTGAAACCCAACAAGAACATCTCTGCCAATTCCATTTGCACAAGCTAAACTGCCAAGACTGAATCCTTCTATCCAAACCCAGCTGAGCAAGCTGTCAAAACTCAAGAGCTTTGCTGCACAATACCTGAAAGGGCTCATTACCTCGAACACATACGATGAATTAATCATATCCTTACCATACCGATTTGGTCTGCTATCAAGCTATTCCATCTATTTAATTTCCCTTCTGATTCATCATCAACCTGATATTCCCTCTTGCCGTAGCACCACCGTTCCTCAACCCAGGCTCACTACCCGAGACCCAAGCACAAGACCACCCTGCCTAAGACCCATAAGCCGCTGAATACTCTCTCAAATGTTCCCAGAAATACCACATTCCAGAATACTTTACTTGCAGAACTTCCTGCGAATCTGAATTCGTTACCATTACCTTCCAGATACCGATACATAGGATCCCATAATCAACATAAAAATACCACAAGTCTTGACCTTTTTTAATGAAAACACAGTCTCTAGCCACATACACAACCTTAAGACACCTGATTATTACATGTAGAATCTTGAACACAATAAAACCATTCTCGAGAGTCATTCACTCTTATTCAAACTGCAAATTACCTGACTTAACGAACATAACCACTCGTGCCATTTTAGCACTCTAACACCGCATGATACCACCTCATTTCAATACAAACAAACATCTTCCTTCTCTATACACTGAGCATTCTTTATCGACAACAGTTCAAGACATCCTATTATTTTCACACATCTACGAAGCACCATATAACCTTTGTCAAAATTTTGCTTCACTCGTGCCATCCTCGGCTCAATTTTCTGCAACCCGAACTGATCCATCAGCATACCTCGAAATGGAACCAACGTAGCACGTAACCGTGCAATCAGCTAATCACCCCAACTTGGCTCGAAGCCATGTATCAAGACACACTCAACAACTCATAACACTTTTACTCTAATGATGCCACAATACCATAGTGAGATAAACTCAAATCACTTACAAGTCTATGAAAACACAGATCATCTAGTACTGAAATCCTCTGCAAACCTCGCATTCATCCCCACTTCAGCTGAGTCCACTCTCTTAAGCGATCCAGATTTTCAAATTACAACACGTACCTTTCAATTACACATGAGATCTTCTAACGTACACATAAGGAGCATACCACTTAGAACACTCCGCAGGAGATAACCCACCTGATTCGCCTCAATTTGGTATTTCAGCACACCTTCCACCATCATATACGTTACACAGTCAATTTAGTCTTCCTGAGTCTGAACTCATACCGCCTTGTGTATTGCACTTTACTTTCCAACTAGGAGACACGAAAATATTCTTCACGCGCCCATAATTCGGGCTACACATCAAGTCACAATAGGAATCGAACACTTAACAGTTCATTTATTATCCAACAAACTTCTTCGTCACTACCAAGTCCTATAAATACACCTCGCAGCACTAACATACTCATCACATGGATATCCAACCGCCATTCCGGCTAATAGGGACACTACCGAACATATAAGTTCAGAACACTTGCTCGCACAATCAGCACCTCGATGCTCAAGCCATAGGCAAAGATCCGGCCTCAAGTCCTCCAGACTGGCCCAACATACTCACGAAGATTACATCTCGCCCCTCGATCGGGGAATCACAAGCCATCAAGGCACATACAATACTGAGCGCTCATGTGCGCATACAGACGTGTAGAAGGAATTTCAAGAGTTATATTCCAAGCTGAATCAAGTACGCACGATAAGAATTCCAAGAATGGGAAATTTTCCTAAAGGTTCTGCAGCCTCTCGAGGATAAATACAGACGTCTCCGTACCGATTCGCGAGACTCTACTAAACCTGCTCATGACTCGTGAGACCTAGTAACCTAGGCACTGATACCAACTTGTCACGACCCAAAACCCGCACTGGTCGTGATGGCGCCTCTCGTGAAGACAAGGCCAGCCAACAGAACAACAACGCCTCTTTCAAAATTATTAATCATGAATGAATAGATAAATACAACTTAATGGCAATTATAATCGATATTTACAACCCAACACAGCCCGACCAGGGTGTCACAAGTCACGAGCATCTAGAGAAGTCTGAACATGACTACAGGGCCAATAATACACAGAATAAAATTTAGAATCAAAAGACAAAGTCCGGTGCCGCGAACGCCGGCGGTCACCTTGCTCAGCAACGATAACAAAATCCTAATTCAGCTCTAACCCGCTACCGGGTAACAAATACCTGCAACTGCACGCGAGGTGCAGGGAGTAAAGTGAGTACTCCAACTCAGTGAGTAATAAAAGTAAATAATAACTGAGCAGCAAGAAATCACGTAAGGCACTCCATCATGCTATATAGAACAGTGCAACCCTTTGAGAAAAACAGTAAAATCGTGAAATCCTTTGAAAAATATCTGGGCTCGGTTAAAACCTCTTTTGAAAATATCTTTTTCAACAGTTAAGCAATGAATGCGAAACGGATAGTGCAAGTCAGCACGTAAGTCAGCCCCTCGGGCACAGCACTCCATTAACAAATAACACCAGGGTATCTGGTAAACAGTGCAAGAAGTAGTATGGATGCCAATGAAATGAGAGTGCTGAATGTCATGACACGTAATACAAACAGGAACCAATACATGGGTGCAATGCAATGCATATGACCGGTACACTCAGGTACCACTGCGGCGTGCAGTCCGAGCCAACCATGTATTTAACGTCGACGGCGCTCACTGGGGGTGTGTACAGACTCCGGAGGGGCTCCTACAGCCCAAGCGCAATAATCAAGCCATCTCGTGGCATCAACCAGGCCCTCGGCCTCATTATCAATACAGTACCGCTGCGGCGTGCAGCCCGAGCAAACCATATGTCCAGAAATCACTATAACACTGCTGCGGCGCGCAGCCCGATCCATGCTCAGTCCAGAAATGCACATAAGCCACTTGGGCAATATTAAAATAACAGTTCTCAGCTCAAAACGTCAATAAAATGTTGTTTAAGTTTTCAAATCTTAGAAAAATGGCTGAGTTTGCAAATCAGTATTAAAACCCTGGACCGAGATCAAATAGTATGCAAAATAATGCGAAAACAGTGATATCAATCCCTGAAGGATTCACATAGTTGACACGAAGCCCAAACATGGCAATCAGCCCAAATTATGATGATAACAAGTAGTTTCATTCAAATACGCGGTGAAAAATCAACAACCGGGACGGACCAAGTCACAATCCCCATCGGTACTCTACCCCACGCTCATATCCGGCGTGCAAGTCACCTCAATACAGCACTATGATGTGCAAATCCGGGGTTTCAAACCCTAAGGATATCATTTACAAGTATTACTCACCTCGAACCGGTAAAACTCTAGCTTGCGACGCCTTTGCCCCTCAAATCGGCCTCCACGCGCATCAAATCTAACCAAAATCAGAGAGAATACATCACAATATGCTAAGGGAACAATACCCAATCGAAAACAATCGAAAAATAGCAAAAATCTCGAAACTAGCGAAACACGAGCCCCGGGCCCACTTCTCGAAAAATCACAAAACTTACTTTACCAGATTCCTCGTCTCGCCACGAGTCCATACATACCAAGAACTCCCAAATCCGAGCTCAAATGACCTATCAAATTCCAATTTGAAATATCAAAAACTCAAGCCCTAGCTTCACCCCTTTGATGAATTTCAACCAATTTCCATGTTAAATCTATCATAATCTCGTGTATTTAGGCCAAGGGACTTACCTCCAATCGATTCCCAGTCAAAACTCCCTTTAATTCTCGCCAAAAGCTCTCAAGGTCGCTCAACAATGGAGGAAAATATACCAAGCTCGCGGATGAAATATTCAATAAAAACCCTTTATGACCAGTCCAGTTTTCGCTTCTGCGGTCCCGCTTCCGCTTATGCGGGACCGCTTATGCGGCCAAATCCCCGCCTCTGCGAATATTCATTTAAAATGCCAACACCGCTTCTGCAACTACCCGTCCGCTTCTGCGGACCCGCTGATGCGAATAATGGTCCGCTTCTGCGGAATTACCTTACGACCACAGGGACCGCTTCTGCGGTGAGCCCTCCGCTTAAGCGCCTCCGCTTCTGCGGTCCAAGACCCGCAGAAGCGAGAATACCAGATGCAGCAAACCTTCAGCAATATGCAAACTCCCAAAACTCTCCGTTTAACCACCCGAACTCACTCCGAGGCCCCCGGGACCTCAACCAAAAGCATAAACATGGTCCAATACCCTATTCAAACTTGTTTCAATCCTAAAAACACATCCAACGACACAAAAATCCTCAATTTTCATCAATTTCAAGCCTAAGTTCTTCAAATTCTTCCGAAACACGCATTCGATCAAAAACCCAACCAACGACGTCCGAATGACCTGAAATTTTGCACACATATCCAAAATCACCTAACGAAGCTACAGCAACTCTCAGAATTTCATTCCGACCCTCGGATCAAAATCTCACCTATCAACCGGAATTCGCCAAAATACCAACCTCGTCAATTCAAGCCTAATTCTATACCGGACCTCCAAAATCAATTCCGATCACACTACTAAGTCACAAATCATCCCCCGAAGCTAACCGAATCACCGGAAATCACATCCGAACCCTCTAACTCAATAGTCAACATTCGGTTGACTTTTCCAAAACAAACCTTCCTTGAAGAGACTAAGTGTCTCATTTCCATCCAGAATCAATCCAAATCAACTTATTCACACAAGACTCGTATAATAACACATAAGGAAACCGAAAAATGGGGAAAACGGGGCGGTAACTCACGGGACGACGGGTCGGGTCGTCACAAAGACTAAACTTTTGATTAAAAGTGTATAAAATATTTCAAAGTATGTAAATTCCATATATATATATATATATAGAAATTGTATATATTATTTGTCTATTTGGTTTGATATTTTTTTTCTTAACGAAACTAAATCAAATAAAACAATCAGTTTATTTAATCAATTTTTCATTGAACTATGAACACATATAATCCCAACTTACATTACCTTTTTCTCTGTGGCTTATTTTAGTGTTAGCTAATTTGCTACCCGAAATTTAATCATTCTACCAAGAAGTTGTTCACTGGTATTCAATCTCGAAACGGTTGGGTAAGGGTAGAGAGATTCTAACTATTTCACTACACCCTTTTGTGTGACAATTATAATATTTTACTTTCGTATCTATTATATTTCTTACAATTTATCTATCTATCTGTCTGTCTATATATTTATATTATTCTAAAAGCGTAAAACCCCATCCTAGATGGTTCAACCACCATTTTTCTATCAAAAGCTAAATAAGTATTTTACAACAACAACAAATACAGTGTATTCTTATATGTGGGGCTTGAGAAGGATTGTGTGTATGTAGACCTTACCTCTACCTAGTGAAGGTAGAAGGGTTGTTTTCAATATACCCTAGCTTAGAAGAACACAAAGAAGAATGAGAAGAAGAAAAAAAAAGGAGGAAAAAGAAGGAAGAAGATAGAAGAAAAGGAAGGGGAAAAGAATAAATAGTTACCAAATAGTAATAACATGGAAATACGATAACTGAAGCGAACTAAACAATATGACATAATATAAAACTAAGAATATGAAGGAAAATGAGTGTTACTAGTACTACAGGTAAGAAAATGAGAAACTATCAACTACTTACTAACTTTCTACCATAATACTCGACCTCAACACCTTCTTATCAATGATCATGTCCTCAGTAAGGTGGAGTAGCACCATATCCTACCTAATCTCCTCTCCCTAGTACTTTTTTGGCCTATCTTGACCTCTTCTCAAACCCGCCATGGTCAACCTCTCACACCTCCTAACACGAGCATTAATGTTTTTCCTCTTACCATGCCCGAACCATTTTAGCCTCGACTCCCGCATTTTGTCTGATGGATTATAATAAGCAGCGGAAGCAATCCCAGTATAAAAATCACATGTAATCTAGACAACTAGTACAAAAGGGATTTCACGGGTTACCTCTTGAAGCGTGGACAAAGCTCATCTATCACGTGAGCCTCCAATTCCACAGCAATTCGATGAAATCTCCATCACCCGCACGATCACGATCTCCGAACGTTCCACAATCTTCTACTGTGTTACCCAAATAATATCCGGAAAAAACAATTTCTTGTGGGCAAAATTTCTAGGAAAACTTGGCTGAAAATTCCGGCCACCATGTACTACTTCCTCTAGTTGGAAAACCTTACGTATTTATAGCACAAGTTTTAAGGGTTAAAACCCTTTTCCAAAATCTGTAGGATTTTCTTTTCCACCAGAGAAAGGATTCCTTTATTTCCTCTAGTTGGAAAACCTTATGTATTTATAGCACAAGTTTTAAGGGTTAAACCCCTTTTTCCAAAATCTGTTGGGTTTCCTTTTCCACCAGAGAAAGGATTCCTTTATTTCCTATTATTTAGGCACAATAGGGACCACAGAATTTAATTAACAAGGCTCCAATTATGGAATTAATTTCTAATTTTCGAAATTAATATATACCATAATTAATTATGAATTATTCCACTAAAAATTCATAATTGCACTCCTTATTCAATTTCGAAATTCATCCATTAAATCTTATTTAACTCCCCATGTTAAGATTCACATACTAATCAATTAAATTAAATTACTGACGATTCAATTTATTGATTATTTCATTTAGACTTTCGCTTAACTTATTTCATGTGTCGGATACAAAATCCATCGGCCGGGTTTACACATGAAAACTTATAAGCTTTCATAAAGGTGTATCATCAATCTCTAGATCGAGACATGGATTCCACCAACTAACTATTACTTCGCCAATGTACATTATTATTATCCAATTTACCAGGCATATTGACCCACGCAAGAATCTCGCTTTTTAATTAATCAAAACAATAATAATATACACAGCTAATAATAATTATATCAAGATTAAGAGTATAAGTACATTTAATGGCTAGAGAGTTTATTTTATTAAATCAGTATAAAATATTTATCTCGACTTGGTCTGTTAATACATACAAAATATACTAGCACAAGAAGTTAGAATTAAACATTTCCCATAATCAAGATAAATTATATTTAATCTTGTGCTACAATCATCCATGATGGTTTGTCCAATTCCATCATTAGATTGTGAACTCAAACTTTATACTTATAAGCACCGATGATTTAATCTTCAGTGTATAAGCTAAACTCTATACACTAAATCATCTACTGTATAAGCAAATGACATAGACTAATATATGATCTATTTAAAACTTTACTAAAATTGAATAAATAATTATTCCATAATAAATACTACTATATCTTGTGATGACTCAAAAGGTCATCACTCGTTTTGAAAGTAAATTCGGTGTTTCGAGGCCTTAAAACCTCCTTTTTTGCCTCACCTCAATTTGCGTGCGCAGTCCGGACGTGTATCCGGAAAGCCATTATGTGAAATCGGTGAAAAATAATAAATTTTGCTTTTAAAATAAATTTAAGTTGACTTCGGTCAATATTTTGGGTAAACGGACCTGGACCCATGATTTGACGGTCCCGGATGGTCCGTAGGAAAATATGGGACTTGGGCGTACGCCCGGAATCGAATTCCGAGGTTCCAAGCTCGAGAAATGAATTTTTAAAGAAAATTATTTTCTGGAATATATATGAGTTTTTGGAAATAAAATGTGTTTGAAATCTGATGGTATCAGGCCCGTATTTTGGTTCCGGAGCCCCATACAGGTCTTATATGAGATTTAAGTTGAGCCTGTTAAATTTGGTAAGAAACGGAGGTCATATGACGTGATTGGGAACCTTAGTTGTAAAATTTGAAACTTTGAAAGTTCTTGAGACTTTCTTTGATTTTGATGCTAAATTCATAGTTGTTGATGTTATTTTGATGATTTGATTGCACGAGCAAGTCCGTATGATATTTTTAGGTTAGTGTGCATGTTTGGTTTGGAGCCCCGAGGGTTCGGGTGAGTTCTGGATAGGCCACGGAGTGAAATTTGCACTTAGGAATTGCGAAGCCTGGCTCGCAAATGCGAACACTGTATCGCAAATGCGAAGTATGGCCTAGGCTGCCTTGGTCGCAAATGCGATGTATTTATCGCAACTGCGATATCGCAAATGCGACAGCAACATCGCAAATGAGAAGAGTACAGTAATCCTCAGGGTTCGCAAATGCGAAGAAAGCAGATTTCTGAAGGGTTCGCAATTGCGAACCCTAGTCGCAATTGCGACATCTGCAACCTGCAAAATCATAACTTAGACGCATTTTCAACCACTTTTCAAATCCTTTCAAAACCTAAACACCCTTGGGCGATTTTTCAAAGCCAAGTACTCTTCCAAATCGATTGTAAGTCATTTCTAACGCGTTTTTATTAATCTTTAACAACTTTTCTCATGATTTCAACTCAAAATCAAAGGTTTTCATAGGGGAAATAGGGTGTTTTGGGTAGAACTTAGGTTTTTCAAATTTTGGGAATTTGGACCTCGATTTGAGGTCCGATTTCAAAACAAATTATATATTTGAGTTCGTGGGTGAATGGGTAATCGGGTATTGGTTCGAACCTCGAGTTTTGACCATGCGGGCCCGGGGGCAATTTTGGACTTTTTGGGAAAAACTCTAGAAAATCTATTTTCATGCATTAGAATTGATTCATTTAGCATTTATTGATATAGTTAAGTAACTTGTGGCTAGATACGAGTGAATTGGTGGTGGAATCAAGAGGTAAAGCGGTAGTTGAGGTTTGAATTGTGTTCGTGGCATCGAGGTAAGTGTTTGGTCTAACCTTAGCTTAAGGGATTAGGAGTCGTGTCCTATTTTCTATGTGTTAATTGTTAAGTACGACGTATAGGCATGGTGACGAGTATCTATACGTTGGTGTCAAGTATTCCCGTGAGTCTTATACTATGATTAATGTGACTCCATTTTGTATTGTTCATGCCTTATGTGATATTCCTATTGTTGAACAAGGATTGTGGAAGTAAATTGGGTAATTGAACATTTAAGAGCGTTGGCTCAAGTTGTGAATTGATTTGTGAAAGTGTCATTGGTGTTTGAACATTTAAGAGCGTTGGCTCAAGTTGTGAATCGAATTGTGAAAGTATCATTGGTAATTGAGCATGGTAGAGCGTTGGCTCAAGTTGTAAATTGAGTTGTGAAGTAAATATGAAAAAGAGAAGAGGATTATGAATTGTCTCCCTTGCCGGGATGTTGTTGCTTTTAATATTGTTCCCTGGCCGGGATGTTGTTGCTTTTAATATTGTTCCCTTGCCGGGATGTTGTTGCTTTTAAATATTGTTCCCTTGCCGGGATGTTGTTGCTTTTAATATTGTTCCCTTGCCGGGATGTTGTTGCTTTTGATACTGTTCCCTTGCCGGGATTTTCATTGTGATTTTATTGTGATTCTATTTAATTCCTTGACCTTATTGTTTGTGATTGTTGTTTGGGTGAGGAAGAGTGTAAAAGCACGAAGGGTGATGCCGTGCATTGTTTTGGTGAGAGAGTGTTAAAGCACGAAGGGTGATGTTGTGCATGATATTTTGCGAGAGAGTGATAATGCACGAAGGATCATTCCGTGCCATGATTATGTGAGGTAAAAGCACGAAGGGTGATGACGTGCCGATTATATTGATTCTTATTGTGAGGACGAGAGTAAAAACACGAAGGGTGATGCCGTGCACTTGTCCTTGATTTTCCTGATTTTTGTTGATAATTGAGTTATGATGTTCTTCACGTTTATTTATCGGTTTTCTGTGGTTACTTGATTTTATTGTGATGTTATTGATTCCCTTACCCAAATTGCTTTGTTATTGTTGCTTGGGTGAGGAAGAGTGTAAAGCACGAAGAGTGATGTCGTGCATGATATTTGTGAGAGAGTGTAAAGCACGAAGGGTGATGTCGTGCATGATATTTGTGAGAGAGTGTAAAGCACGAAGGGTGATGCCGTGCACTTGTCTCTGATTTCCCGATTCTTGCTGATAATTTAGTTATAGTGTTCCTTACATTTATCTATTGGATTTCCGTTGTTACTTGATATTTCCCCGCAGCATGTTTCCTCTTCCTATCTTTAATTGTAAAGTTTTGCCTTTATTTTCCGTTGTACATGATTTAACTGCACAGGTTTATTTGATAGTCTGGTCCTAGCCTCGTCACTACTTCGTCGGGGTTAAGCCAGGCACTTACCAGCACATGGGGTCGGTTGCGCTGATACTACACTCTGCACTCTTTTGTGCAGATCTCGATACTGTAGTTTTTGGACCGCAGTGAGGTTGCTGCTTCCAGTTCACCAAACGACCCGAGGTAGTGTTGCAGGCGTCCGCAGGCCTTGGCGTCTCCTTCTATCCCTCCATTCTGTTTCTTTTATGTATTTCAGAGACAGCGTTGTATTTATCTTTCGGACCCTTATTTGTAGTATTCTTAGACAGTCTTTGAAATTGTGACACCAGTCATGGGTAGTCTATGTTTAAGGAATTGTATTGGTAATATTTTAATGATTATAATTTGTTCTTCCGCTTATTTAATTCCGCTGATTACATAATGTTGATTCATAACTGTTAAAGGATTAAAAATGAGTAAAAGGTAAATAGTTGAAATAATTGGCTTGCCTAGCTTTCACTAGTAGGAGCCATCACGACCCCCGAGGGTAGGAAATCCGGATCGTGACAAGTTGGTATCAGAGCTCTAGGTTACTTAGGTCTCACAATTCACGGACAAGCTTAGTAGAGTCTGAGGGATCAGTACGGAGACGTCCGTATTTATCCCCCAGAGGCTACAGAGTTAGGAAAAACTTCACATCTACTATTTCCTATCGTGCGATTTTGTTCTCTCAATGCAAAAATTGAACCCTCTACTCTTGTTCTTTCACGGATGGCGAGGTCACGTACCGCTTTTTCGGCTGAGCAGCAGCACAGACCGGTGATGGATCAACTACATCTCCGGAGGATTCGTGGAGGTTGGATAGGTTTTACCAAGCTCTTCACTACTACTTATGGTGTTACATCTTCTGAGGATCCCCAGGATTATTTGGACAGCTGTCATGAGGTTCTTAAGAACATGGGGATAGTGGAGACCAATGGGGTCGACTTTGCTGCCTTTCGATTGTCTGGATCCGCCAAGACTTGGTAGAGAGATTATTGCTTGGCTAGGCCAGCTGGGTCACCAACTCTGACTTGGGATCAGTTTTCTCAGCTATTCTTGGAGAAGTTTCTTCCTATCACTCAGAGGGAGAACTATCGGGGGAAATTTGAGCGTCTCCAGCAGGGTTCTATGACTTTTACTCAGTACGAGACCAAGTTTATTTATTTGGCCCGTCATGCTCTTCTTATACTTCCCTCTGAGAGAGAGAGAGAGAGAGAGAGAGAGAGAGAGAGAGAGAGTGAGGAGGTTCATTGGGGGACTCGTCAGCCCGCTCAGCCAGCTACAGGTGGAGGTAGAGGTATTAGAGGTGGAGGTCAGGCTGCTAGAGGTGGAGGTAGAGGTATTAGAGGTGGAGGTCAGGCCGCTAGAGGTGGAGGCCAGCCAGCAGCAGGCCGTCCATGAGATGTAGTTCAGAGTGGTGGGGCCAGCCTCGATGTTATGCTCTTCCAGCCAGGCCTGAGGCTGAGGCTTCCGATGCAGTTATTCACACATGATTCTTTGAGTGCTCCTGTTTATGTGTCTACACCAGTGGGTGATTCTATTGTTGTAGATCGTGTTCATCGTTCTTATGTAGTTGTGATTGGGGGTCTTGAGACTCGAGTAGGTTGTTACTTTTGGATATGGTTGATTTTTGATGTCATATTGTGGATGGACTGGTTATCACCTTACCACGCTATCTTGGACTGTCATGCAAGACCAGACCTTAGCCTTGCCAGGTTTACCTCGTCTTGAGTGGAGAAGGACTCCTGGTCATTCTACCCGTTCGTGTTATCTCATATATGAGGCTCGGCGTATGGTCGAGAAAGGGGTGTTTGGCCTATTTGGCATATGTTCCGATTCTAGTGATGAGGTTCCTTTCTATGGATTCCTGTGCCTGTTGTTCGTGAGTTTCCTGAGGTTTTCCCTTCAGACCTGCCGGGTATGCCGCCCGACAGGGATATTGACTTTTTCATTGATTTGGCTCCGGGAACTCAGCCCATATCTATTTCGCCGGCCCCGCCTGAGTTGAAAGAATTGAAGGAGCAGTTGCAAGACTTGCTTGATAAACTTCATTAACCTAGTGTCTCGCCTTGGGGTGCGCCGGTGTTGTTTGTTAAGAAGAAGGACGGATCAATGAGAATGTGTATAGATTACCGGCAATTGAACAAGGTCACAATCAAGAATAAGTACCCATTGCCGAGGATTGATGATTTGTTCGACCAGCTTCAGGGTGCCCAAATGTTTTCTAAGATCGACTTGAGACTGGGCTACCATCAGTTGAGGATTAGGGCATTCGATGTCCCTAAGACAGCTTTCCGCACTCGGTACGGGCATTATGAGTTCTTGGTGATGTCATTCGGATTGACAAATGCCCCAGCAACTTTCACGGATTTGATGAACCGAGTGTTCAGGCCTTATTTGGATTCCTTTGTGATCGTCTTCATGGATGATATTTTGATTTATTCCCGCAGCCGGGAGGAGCATGAGCAGCATTTGAGAGTGGTTCTTCAGACTTTGAAAGATAATCAGTTGTATGCTAAGTTTTCGAAGTGTGAGTTCTGGTTGAGTTCATTTGCATTCTTGGGTCACGTTGTTTTAGCAGAGGGTATTCAGGTGAATCCGAAGAAGATAGAGGCAGTCAAGAACTGGCCTCGACCCACATCGGCTATAGAGATCCGGAGATTCTTGGGCTTGGCAGGCTATTACCATCGGTTTGTGGAGGGGTTTTCATCTATTGCAGCTCCGATGACCAGGTTGACCCAGAAGGGTGCCCAGTTCAAGTGGTCGGACGAGTGTGAGGCGAGCTTTCAGAAGCTCAAGACAGCTTTGACTTCGGCGCCGGTGTTGGTTTTGCCCACAGGTTCAGGGCCATATACAGTTTATTGTGACGCATCTCGTGTTGGACTTGGTGCGGTGTTGATGCAGGATGGCAAGTTCATTGCTTATGCTTCACGTCAGTTGAAGATTCATGAGAAGAACTATCCAGTCCATGATTTGGAGTTAGCAGCCATTGTTCACGCGCTGAAGATTTGGAGGCACTATTTATATGGCGTGTCATGTGAGGTGTTCACGGATCACAAGAGTCTACAGTATTTGTTCAAGCAGAAGGAGCTAAATTTGAGGCAGAGGAGGTGGTTGGAGCTGTTGAAAGACTATGATATCACCATCTTATATCATCCGGGGAAGGCCAATGTGGTGGCCGATGCTTTGAGTAGAAAGTCAGCCAGTATGGGCAGTCTTGCGTATATTCTGGTCGGTGAGAGACCGCTTGCTTTGGATATTCAGGCTTTGGCCAATCAGTTCGTGAGGTTGGTTGTTTCTAAGCCCAGCCGTGTGTTAGCTTGCACCGTCGCTCGTTCTTCATTATTTGAGCTCATCCGAGATCGGCAGTATGAGGATCCCCATTTGTGTGTCCTAAAGGACACAGTGCAGCATGGTGGTGCCAAGCAGGTTACAGTTAGAGATGATGGAGTTTTGAGGATGCAGGGTCGTATTTGTTTGCCTAATGGGGATGGACTTCGAGAGTTGATTCTACAGGAGGCCCATAGTTCCCGGTATTCTATTCATCCGGGCGCCGCTAAGATGTATCAGGATTTGCGGCGGCATTATTGGTGGAGGAGGATGAAGAAGGATATTGTTGCGTATGTGGCTCGGTGTTTGAATTGTCAGCAGGTAAAGTACGAGCATCAGAGACCTGGCGGTTTGTTCCAGAAGATTGAGATTCCTGAGTGAAAGTGGGAGCGTATCACTATGGATTTTGTTGCTGGACTCCCACGGACTCAGAAGAAGTTCGACGCAGTATAGGTTATTGTTGATAGGCTGACCAAGTCAGCGCATTTCATCCCTATGGCAGTCTCCTATTCTTCTGAGAGGTTGGTTGAGATCTTATCCGGGAGATTGTTCGTATTCATGGTGTGCCCGTGTCTATCATTTCTGATCGAGGTACGCAGTTTACCCCGCATTCTGGAGAGCAGTGCAGCGTGAGTTGGGCACACGGGTTGAGTTGAGCACAACATTTCATCCTCAGACGGACGGGCAGTCCGAGCGTACTATTCCGATTTTGGAGGATATGCTCCGAGCTTGTGTTATTGACTTTGGAGGCTCGTGGGATCAGTTTTTGCCTTTAGCGGAGTTTGCCTACAACAACAGTTACCAGTCGAGCATTCAGATGGCTCCGTATGAGGCTATATATGGTAGGCGGTGTCGGTCGTTGGTTGGGTGGTTTGAGTCGGGAGAGGCTCGGTTGTTGGGTGAGGATCTAGTACAGGATGCCTTGGAAAAGGTTAGGATCATTCAGGACAGGCTTCGTACAGCTCAGTCCAGGCAAAATAGTTATGCCGACCGTAAGGTTCGTGATGTGGCATTCATGGTCAGCGAACGAGTGTTGCTTCGTGTGTCGCCTATGAAGGGCGTGATGAGATTTGGAAAGAAGGGCAAGCTTAGTCCTAGGTTCATTGGCCCGTTTGAGATTCTTGATCGAGTGGGAGAGGTGGTTTACAGACTTGCGTTGCCACCGAGCTTACCAGCCGTGCATCCAGTGTTTCATGTGTCCATATTTCGGAAGTATCACGGCGATCCATCCCACGCGTTAGATTTCAGCACTGTCCAGTTGGACAAGGACTTGTCCTATGATGAGGAGCCGGTAGCTATTCTAGACCGGCAGGTTCGTTAGTTGAGATCAAGAGTTTCCCTTCTGTTTGGGTTCAGTGGAGAGGTCAGCCTGCTGAGGCATCGACCTGGGAGTCCGAGTCCGATATGCGGAGCCGCTATCCCCATCTTTTCTCCGACTCAGGTACTTCTTTTCTATGTCCGTTCGAGGACGAACGGTTGTTTTAGAGGTGGAGGATGTGGTGAACTATTTTAAAAGTAAATTCTGTGTTCTGAGGCCTTAAAACCTCCTTTTTTGCCTCACCTCAATTTACGTGTGCAGTCCGGACTTGTATCCGGAAAGCCATTATGTGAAAATCTGTGAAAAATAATAAATTTTGCTTTTAAAATAAATTTAAGTTGACTTCGGACAACATTTTGTGTAAGCAGACCCGGACCAATGATTTGACGGTCCCGGAGGGTCCTTAGGAAAATATGGGACTTGGCCGTATGCCCGGAATCGAATTTCGAGGTCCCAAGCTCGAGAAATGAATTTTAAAAGAAAATTATTTTCTAGAATATATATGAGTTTTTGGAAATGAAATGTGTTTGAAATTTGATGGTATCGGGCCCGTATTTTGGTTCCGAAGCCCGGTACAGGTCTTATATGTGATTTAAGTTGAGCCTGTAAAGTTTGGTAAGAAACGGAGGTCATATGACGTGATTCGGAACCTTAGTTGTAAAATTTGAAACTTTGAAAGTTCTTGAGATTTTCTTTGATTTTGATGCTAAATTCATAGTTGTTGATGTTATTTTGATGATTTGATTGCACGAGCAAGTCGTATGATATTTTTAGGTTAGTGTGCATGTTTGGTTTGGAGCCCCGAGGGCTCGGGTGAGTTTTGGATAGGCCACGGAGTGAAATTTGCACTTAGGAATTGCTGGTGTGTTGCAGGTCTGCAGGCTTCGCATTTGCGAAGCCTGGCTCGCAAATGCGAACACTGTATCGCAAATGCGAACTATGGCCTAGGCTACCTTGGTCACAAATGCGATGTATTTGTCGCTATTGCGATATCGCAAATGCGACTGCAGCATCGCAAATGCGAAGAGTACAGTAATCCTCAGGGTTCGCAAATGCAAAGAAAGCAGATTTCTGAAGGGTTCGCAATTGCGAACGCTGGTCGCAATTGCGACATCTGCAACATGCAAAATCATAACTTAGACGCATTTTCAACCATTTTTCAAACCCTTTCAAAACCTAAATACTCTTGGGTGATTTTTCAAAGACAAGTACTCTTCCAAATCGATTGTAAGTCATTTCTAACTCGTTTTTATTAACTCAAAATCAAAGGTTTTCATAGGGGAAATTGGGTGTTTTGCGTAGAACTTAGGTTTTTCAAATTTTGGGGATTTGGACCTCGATTTGAGGTCCGATTTCAAAACAAATTATATATTTGAGTTCGTGGGTGAATGGGTAATCGGGTTTTGACCATGTGGACCCAGGGGCAATTTTTGACTTTTTGGGAAAAACTCTAGAAAATCTATTTTGATGCATTAGAATTGATTCATTTAGCATTTATTGATATAGTTAAGTAACGTGTGGCTAGATACGAGCGAATTGGTGGTGGAATCAAGAGGTAAAGCGGTAGTTGAGGTTTGAATTGTGTTCGTGGCATCGAGGTAAGTGTTTGGTCTAACCTTAGCTTAAGGGATTAGGAGTCGTGTCCTATTTGCTATATGTTAATTGTTGAGTACGACGTATAGGCATGGTGACGAGTATCTATACGTTGGTGTCGAGCATGCCCGTGAGTCTTATACTATGATTAATGTGACCGATTTAAATTGTTCATGCCTTATGTGATATTCCTATTGTTGAACAAGGCTTGTGGAAGTAAACTAGGTAATTGAACATTTAAGAGCGTTGGCTCAAGTTGTGAATTGATTTGTGAAAGTGTCATTGGTGTTTGAACATTTAAGAGCGTTGGCTCAAGTTATGAATCGAATTGTGAAAGTATCATTGGCAATTGAGCATGGTAGAGCGTTGGCTCAAGTTGTAAATTGAGTTGTGAAGTAAATATGAAAAAGAGAAGAGGATTATGATATTGTCTCCCTTGCCGGGATGTTGTTGCTTTTAATATTGTTCCCTGGCCGGGATGTTGTTGCTTTTAATATTGTTTCCTTGACGGGATGTTGTTGCTTTTAATATTGTTCCCTTGCCGGGATGTTATTGCTTTTAATATTGTTCCCTTGCCGGGATGTTGTTGCTTTTAAATATTGTTCCCTTGCCGGGATGTTGTTGCTTTTGATACTGTTCCCTTGCTGGGATTTTCATTGTGATTTTACTGTGATTCTATTTAACTCCTTGCCCTTATTGTTTGTGATTGTTGTTTGAGTGAGGAAGAGTGTTAAAGCCTGAAGGGTGATACCGTGCATTATTTTGGTGAGAGAGTGTTAAAGCACGAAGGGTGATGCCGTGCATGATATTTTGCGAGAGAGTGATAATGCTCGAAGGATCATTCCGTGCCATGATTATGTGAGGTAAAAGCACGAAGGGTGATGCCGTGCCGATTATATTGATTCTTATGGTGAGGACGAGAGTAAAAGCAAGAAGGGTGATGTCGTGCTCTTGTCCTTGATTTTCCTGATTTTTGTTGATAATTGAGTTATGATGTTCTTCACGTTTATTTATCGATTTTCTGTGGTTACTTGATTTTATTGTGATGTTATTGATTCCCTTACCCAAATTGCTTTGTGATTGTTGCTTGGGTGAGGAAGAGTGTAAAGCACGAAAGGTGATGCCGTGCATGATATTTGTGGGAGAGTGTAAAGCACGAAGGGTGATGCCGTGCATGATATTTGTGAGAGAGTGTAAAGCACGAAGAGTGATGTCGTGCACTTGTCTCCGATTTCCTGATTCTTGCTGATAATTTAGTTATAGTGTTCCTTACATTTATCTATTGGATTTCCGTTGTTACTTGATATTTCCCCGCAGCATGTTTTCCCTTCCTATCTTTAATTGTAAAGTTTTGCCTTTATTTTCCGTTGTACATGATTTAACTGCACATGTTTATTTGGTAGTCTGGTCCTAGCCTCGTCACTACTTCGCCGGGGTTAGGCCCGGCACTTACCCATGGTTAATAGTACATATCTAAACCAAACTCATGGTTAATAGTATATATCCCAACAATTTCCCACTTAGACTTTTAACCGACAATCATTAGAATATACTATATCCAAGTGCATGGTTAATAGTGTATGCCCCAACAATCTCCCACTTAGACTCACAACCATGCATCTACAACTTTCTCAAGCATTCTTTTACATGACTATTAAAAATCTTCACCAAATAAGGTTTTGTTGAAGAATCTTGCCAAGTTACTTCTGATGCAATATTTGTCCAGTAGTGCTTTGTTGTAACCATCTAGTTTGGTATTAAACTCTTCAGGGATTCTGTTACTGAAACTATCCTAAGAGTGTACACCGAACTATGATTTTCTTTAGCATTCTCCCACTACGACGAAGTACTACTAATATTACCTTCATTACCTTACGGAATTGAAATATTAGTGACTTCTTACTATAGTGTTCATTGTTCAAACATCACTCCCACTCGATAAAGGCATATTATGTCTATTAACGTTCTCCCACTACTTAATTGCAATGGAACGTCAATTCCGACTTGTGGGTTTTGATGTTCTTGAACTTCAATTGCCTTATTTTCTTTAGGAAAGTGAAATAAAACTCCATTCGTTTTCTTGGATATTCAATAAACATGCACCTATCCATTCTTAGTTCCAACTTACATAGCCGCTTTCTCTTTCAGCACATATGCGGGACAATCCTATATCTGAACATGCCACAGACTGAGCTTACATTCAGTCCACTGTCCTATAGATGTCCCATACTAACTTAGAAGGAACTAAATTCAGAATATAATTTGTAGTTTCCAGGAATATAAGGCAAATCTGAATAACACGTCATTAATCTATCCATGTCCAAAAGAGACTTATTTCTTCTTTTTACTACACCACTCTATTATTGAGTTTACGGTGTAGTCAATTGAGATAATCCCTTATTCTGATAAGTAACAAAAGAACTCTTCAGAGAGGTGCTCGCCACTACAATCAAATTGCAGTAACTTAATATATTTTCTTGGTGCTTCTCCGTTTCAAGTCTTAAAAATCTTGAATTACTTAATTCATTAAGACTTACGGTGCATCAAATAAATATATTAATATTTTGAGTAATCATTCATAAACGTCATAAAAATACTCAAAACTATCTCTTACCAGTATGTTCATTTAACCGTACAAATCAGAAGGGATTCATTCTAGCTTATCACTAGTTTTATTTCCTTTTGAAGGGAAACAACCTTTAGTCAAATTTCCTTCCAAACAGGATCTACAAGTTGGTAGTGCCTCTACTTTCAATGAACCTTAAGGTCCATCCTTGACCAACTTGAAATTCTATCCAGATTAATATGTCTTAGACAAAAGTGCACAGATAAGTTTTACACAATTTTGAAGAACATATTCTCTTATGAGGTAGACTAATATTGTTCTGTTCAGGAGAGACATTAATATATAATAACAAGGTCATGCATTTATGTACCACAAGAGATAAAATGTTTATCAAGCTCAATAATCAAGAGTTATTCGAAAAATAAAAAATATCCATCTCTATTTGCCCAGAACCGGATTAAATTCCTCTAACAAAATACATATATTGCATCCNTTTGTAGTGGGACTTTTGAGATGAGTTTGGAATACATTGAACATGCCAAATACTATGAACAATGCACTATTTAGTAGGCCATTTAAAGGATGGAATTGAAAACACCTTGTGTGGGTTGTCATTTTATTAGCACTTATGTGACAGCATGGGGGGGGAAGAAATAGTTAACTTTTGACAGGAAAGAACTTGATTTTGTGCACTAGAGGAATAACCATGTTTTTAGTTTTTTTGGGCGCACCATGAGATTATTATTTGTATAGAAAATTAGGTGTCTTTCATGGAGAATCATATCTTCAGGTAGATTCTCTATTTCTTTGGTATATCTCTGTCCACTTGTATGGAGTGCTTTTCCATTATTAGTAAAATTATTCCATAGGAACATGCAAACATGCAATACGCGAATTTCCACCTTGTTGAAGATCCGGTAGCACACAAGAATTTCCACCTTGTTAAAGATCTAGTGGTACTAGCGGAAGGCTTAAAATGTTCTCGTTGTCTATTGATCCAACATGTATACTCAGATGGAGAGTAAGTACACGATATCAATTACTAGTATTTCACCTAGTGTGCTTACAATAAATTTATCCGATATGGAGGAAGACCTAAAGTCAACGCGTAAATTTATTACTCACTTAAAATTAATAGTGGAAGACCATAGAAATATATTTCTATCGCCACTTAATCATGATTGTATTTGAGTTACAAAATTGATTCAACCCTTTAAACTCATATAGAGAGTTAATACATGTTATCAATAACTAGTAACTATATGTCACGACCCCAACCACCCCGGTCGTGATGGCGCCTATCGCAGTACTAGGCAAGCCAAATCAACACATTACAACATCGAGTTCTCTCATAATTCATTTTCTAATCAGATAAATCCCAAATCTCTCAGTTTAATATATATATATAAAAATACGCGGAAACAAGTACGTAAATACATCAACACAACCCGAATCTGGTGTCACTAGTCATGGGCCTCTAAACACAACCCAATACTGTCTGCGAGTCTGAAATATAAAATACTAAGGATAGGAAGGAGAAAGGCAGGGCTGCGAACGCCGTGCAGCTACCATGCAATCTCCAGATAGTACTCTAGAAGCAACGAACAGCTCTCACTCGGAGGCTCTGGCACCTGAATCTGCACACAAGGTGCAGGGAGTAATGTGAGTACGCCAACTCAGTAAGTAACCAAAGTAAATAAAGTCTGAGTGCAGTGACGAGCATTTAAAATCATATGCGTACTTATCAAGAATTTCAACAGAAATATCAAAGTCAAAATCTGCAGTTCAATAACCAAATGTCTTGTAAAATCTCTAGTTTCAATGAAAATCCTTTAAAAACGTTTATTCAACATTTTCAATAGAGGCTCAGCATAAAAGAAGAGTGAAAACATGAAAATCTCACAAACAAGCCCCTCGGACAAAGTATCACTCATAAGTATAACCTTTCGGGCAAGCCTCTCAGTCACTCGTGACTCAGCTCTCGTCAACCAGTACTCACACTCAGTACTCCAGCTCAATAGATATCTCATAATAATAACCGTTGCGGCGTGCAGCCCGATCCATAATATATATAGCCGACTACGCTCACTGGGGGTGTACAGACTCCGGAGGGGCTCCTACAGCCCATGTGTTATATCGCTGTGGCGTGCAGCCCGTCCAATATATATATCGCTGTGGCGTGCAGCCCGATCCATATATGTATAAATATCACTGCGGCGTGCAACCCGATCCATAACATATATATATAATCCTTACCATTAGGTCCTCAACCTCTCTCAGTCATTAACCTCACGGCCACTCGGGCATTTCAGTGAAAATACTCAGCCCAAACAGCTTTCACATATTAAGAAGTAGAGTAATAAAACCGGATTAAATAATAAACAGGTAAAACATGACTGAGGATATGCTTTTAAATCAGAACAGTGTGAGGAAAGTAGTAAAACACCCCTAAGGGTCTAAACAATTCGGCACAAAGGCCCCAAACACGGCATTTAGCCCAAGTTAACAAATTCATTTCTAAAACACATGGATATCACATACAGTATATCAAAATATGCAATTATACAGTCTCCAAGGGACGGACCAAGTCACAATCCCCACGGGTACACGCCTGTCACCTAGCATGCGCATTACCTCATTTATCAAAACAGCACGAAATTCCGGGGTTTCATACCCTCAAATCTAGAGTTACAATCATTACTTACCTCAAACCGGATGAAATCCTACTCCGCGATGCCCTTGTCTCTCGACTCGGCCCCAACTCGCGTCGAATCTATCCTAAATCAGAATCATAACATCAAAATACGCTAAGGGAACAAAGCCCACGCGAAAATAATAAATTGCATCAAAAATCCCGAAATTGGCCAAACCCGACCCCCGGGCCCATGTCTCGGAATCCGATAAAAATTACATCAATTGAATCCTTGTCCTCCCACGAGTCCATGCATACCAAGAACATCAGAATCGAACCTCATATGGTCCCTCAAATTCCCAATTTTACCTCTCCAATTTCAAGCCCTAACTTCCCAATTTTTCACCCTTAATCCCATAAATTTCATGCTTAAACAATTGAAAATCAACATAGAATCGAGTTTTAGATTCAAGAAACTCGCCTCAATGGAAACCCCCTTGATTCCCTCTTCAAAACCTTCTAAAAAGATTCACCTCCAGATAAAAATAGTGGAAAACAACCCAAAATTCGCGAAGGGAAACATATATACTTTCTGACCCAGGTATTCCGCATCTGCGGTCCTAAACGCACACCTGCGGAAGTCACTTATCCGCTCAAACCCGCATCTGCGGTCATTTACCCGCACCTGCGACCTCGCATGTGCGCTCACCTCACCGCATCTGTGGCTCCTGCCACTGCTCAACCTTGGTCGCATATGCGGCCAACTTCATCGCTTGTGCGGCCCGCACCTGCGGTTCCCAATCCGCAGGTACGGTTATGACAGGAACAGCAGCTGAAGCTGCACACTTCAAAACCAAACTTTTTCGAAAATCTTTCGAACTCATCCCGAGGCCCCCGAGACCTCAACCAAAAATACGAACAAGTCATATACCACTATTCAAACTTGTACCAATCTTCGGAACACTCAAAACAACATCGAATCATCAAAATACCCTCAGATTCAAGCCTACGGATTCTAAAACTTCCGAATTCCGCAATCGATCAAAAAGTCTATCAAACCTCATCCGAATGACCTGAAATTTTGCACACATGTCACAAATGACACAACAGACCTATTACAATTTCCAGAATTCCATTCCGACCCTGATATTGTCACGACCCTAGTTCACCAACCGTGAACATGTCATGACGGCACCTGGTCCCCATGACCAGGTAAGCCTAACATTTGCGGAAAATAATAATTGCGGAAAAATAGAGAAAATCAAATCAAATATCTAAAGGAAACTGTACTGAATGCCGCTTGGCAAGTACAACTCAATATCACAAGTCTAAAACAATTCCCAAAACCCGGAAACTCACGGGCAACACAGGCTACAGAAGTGTATAGTAAAGGTTCCAAACTCCAGAATTTCTAACAACCGAAAGAAGGAAAACTAAGTACTAAAGATAGAGTAAGAGGGAGACTCGTCGGTCTGCGGATGCAGCAGATCTACCTCGAAGTCTCCGTAGTCCTCCTGCCTCATTGATAGTGTGCCTGAGTGGAGGTACCTGAATGATCTGCACATGAAAAACATGCGCAGGAAGGGCATGAGTACACCACAGCGGTACTCAGTAAGTGCCAAGCCTAACCTTGGTTGGGTAGTGACGAGGAAGGTCAGGGCCCTACTGAGACAAAATATAATAATAATAATAATAATTTAACAGTATAAAAATCTGACAGATATAATAAGCACAGCAGTGAGATAAGACAAGTCAACGAGGCTATAACAACTACACGAGTACAGAATAAACACAGAGTAAACACAGCTCAATACCAATGATAACAATGAGGGTCTCCCAGGATACCGTCCTGTAGCCCCTTTTTTCTCAACTGTCCAGTGGATCTCCCGGGATACCATCCCGTAGTCCAACCATCAATGTGCTGGGGATCTATCGGGAATCGACCCGCAATCCCAAAGTAAAAGTGCAGGGGGATCTATCGGGAATCTAACCCGCAGTCCCAAAGTAAAAGTGCAGGGGGATCTATCGGGAATCTAACCCGCAGTCCCAAAGTAAAGTGCAGGGGGATCTATCGGGAATCGAACCCGCAATCCCAAAGTAAACAAACAAGGGGGGGAGCTACCGGAATCCCACATCCGTAGTCCCAATGTAAATGCGCAATCACAACTAGAAGGTACACGGAAACGAAGTACAAAAGACAAGCAACAGGTAGTACTGGCCTAGCATGCTTCACGTAGTACAGTCAAGGCAACTTAAGCAATTAGGCAAGTTAAATCAACTAAACATGCTTTCCTAATCTAGCACAGGTTATAATTGCAGGTAGAATAAAGCAAATATGAAAGGAACTCAATCTCAATATCTTAAGAAAACCGGATTTTTCAACAATTGGCTCAAGTACGCGCTCGTCACCTCGCGTACAAGGCACTCAAATCAAAATAACAAATCCTAAGGGGAAAGGTCCCCCACACAAGGTTAGACAAGCCACTTACCTCGAACCGGCTCAATATCAATAGAAACCACGCCTTTGCCACGAGTATCCGACTCCAAATGGCCCAAATCTATTCAATTCAATTACATATCGTAAATAATATTGCAAACAACTGATTCCGCTAATAAATTTACAGCTAGGGCGCAAAAATAGGTAAAATGACCAAAACGCCCCTCAGGCCAACGTCTCGGAATCGAATAATTTTTACATTTTCAGAATTCTCGTACTCTCACGAGTCTAACCATATAAAAATCTCCCAAATCGGAGGTCAATTGCTCACTCAAAACTCAATAATTAGGTCTATGAAGTTTCTTCCAATTTTCCCCAATTTTGACCTTGAATTCGAATTCTAATGGTGGATTTAACTATATATTGATGGAATACAACTAAATAGGGTCAAGAAAACATTACCCAGTGATTTTCTCTTCAAAATCCACCCAAAATCGCCTTCTCCCGAGCTCCCAATTGTTTTTTCTAACTTTTGAATTAACCTTCGAATTATCCCCTTTTCAGAACAGTCATTTCCGCTTCTGCGGACAAGGGACCGCTTCTGCGGACCACGAGCCGCTTTTTCGGTTTTTCACTTAAGGCCAGACTCCGCTTCTGCGGTACAAATCCCGCTTCTGCGGTCCCGCTTATGCGGAGGAAGGGACCGCTTCTGCGGTTCCTGCGGAGATGCCTGGAATCGCTTCTGCGATGAAGAAGCCGCTTCTGCGGCTCCGCTTCTGCGGTTCCCAAGCCACAGAAGCAGAAATACCAGAAGACTCAAAATCTGCTGCTGCACACTTTAGAATTTCTTCCCGTCGACCATCCGAAATCATCCCGATACCCCCGGGATCTCAACCAAAAGCACCAATACCACCTAATACCTTATTCAAACTTGTACCAATCCTTAAAACACCTAAAACAACACCGGAAACCCGATTAAATCAAAGATTCAAGCCTAAGAACTACAAGTTTCTTCCAAATACACTTTCGATCAAAAAAACCTAACCAAAACACGTCCGAATGACCTGAAATTTTGCACACACATCCCAAATGACATGACGGAGCTACTGCAACTTCCGGAATTCCAATCCGACCCTCGGATCAAAAACTCACTATCGAACCGGAAACTTCAAAAATTCAAACTTCGGCATTTCAAGCCTAAATGAGCTACGAGCTCCCAAAATACATTCCGAACACGCTCCCAACCCCGAAATCACCTAACGGAGCTAACGGAACCATCGGATTTCCATTCCGAGGTCGTCTTCATACTGTTCCGACTACGGACCACTTTTCAACACTTAAGCTCTCATTTAGGGACTAAGTGTCCCAAAACTTTCCAAAACTCAACATCGAACGTCCCGACAAACCAAAATAGCAGAAATGAACTTAGGGGAAGCAGTTAATGGGGAATCGGGGCGTAAATTCCAAAAACGACCAGCCGGGTCGTTACAGATATCAAAATTTCCACTACCAACCGAAAAACGCTAAAATTTCATTTTAGCCAATTCAAGCCTAAATCTACCACGGATCTCCAAAATATATTCCGATCACGCTCCTAAGTCCAAAATCACCTAACGAAGCTATCCGAACCATAAAAACCAAATTCCGAGATCGTTTACCCACAAGTCAACTTCCGGTTGACTTTTCCAACTAAATGGCCAACTTAAGAGACTAAGTGTCTTATATCACTCTAAAACTACTCCAAACCCGAACCAACCAACACGATACGATGAAATGTAGCTGAACAACACATAAAAAAGCAGAAATAGGGAGAACAGGACTGGAACTCATGAAACGACCGGCCGGATCGTTACACTATATCCAGTGAGTTCATAATAAATTTATCCGATATGGAGAAAGACCTAATGTCAACGCGTAAATTTATTATCTCACTATAAATATAAAAAAATGGAGACTATAAGAGTTAATTCCTATCATCACTTTATCACAACCACGAACTTTTCTTTGAGGATTAAGTTCCATAATTAAAAAATGCTCAATACCACATTTAAACAGTCTTAGAATGCTAAAATTAACGCTTTTCACTACATAGCAGTGAGTATTGTTCACTGGGTTTTTTCTGATAAACCTACCAAATTTCGGATCAATCGAAGATCGTTAAAATCACAATCTCCAAAAATTGCGACCAAATTTGAAAAATTACCATTTTAAGCACTTTTTTAAGAATTTAAAATATGACCTACATTCTTATCATATACCAATTCATGTCAAATCAACATGTGTTATCATGTTCTAGATTAGTCATAAATAAAATGATAGAAAGAATAACTTTTCATGTGTAAATCACATTTTAATCCGCCAAAACCTCCAAAAAACTCATCTAAACGATCCCGAATTGTCAAAATACGATGTGATTTACGGCATAGCGGTAAGTTCTTCTTAACTGATCGTTTTCGATGATCCTACCGAATTTCAGGTCATTCGGAGATCGTGAAATTCACGATCGCCAAAAACTAGACCAAATTCGAACAAATTATTTTTGGCGTATTTAGGATAAAATTCATGTGATTTTCATTCTTGCTATATATCATATCAAGTTAAATCGTCATTCTTCAAATTTAACACACATATAGCCGATGTATAAAGAATAATTTTTCATATTTATAACAAATTCAATTTAATAAACTGCTTGAAAACTCATCTAAACGACCTCAAAATGCCGAAAAACATCATGATTCACTGCATATCAGTGAGTTTTTCTCACTTGATCATTTTCGATGAACCTACCAAGTTTCAGGTCAATCGGAGTTCGTCAAATTCATGACCACCAGCCTGTAACTAAACTCGGAGAATAACCGTTTTAAGCAGTTTCATGAATTAAAATAAATATGATATTGATTTCCATTCTCCATATAATTATACTATGAGCTTAAGGCATATATTATGTTCTTCCTATTTCTAGGATACATAATATCTCCTTTTACAATAAATTATCCTTTTATTAAATACACAAGAACCTAAGATATTATATTTTCTCCTGTTCAGTGAAAAACTTAATATCTCTTCTCATGGGTGGAGTTGGTCTCACTAGTACCCAAAGATAAAACTCTTTTCCTAGTTAAGAACCTCCACCACTAATGTAGATTTATCAAGGATAATTTTCACATGGTACATTAAGCAGATTTTAATGACTCAAATAAATAGACCATTTTGTGGATCCTACTTATTTCATAATGCTCGATCCATGAATAGGCACAATTTCCCATGTACAAATTTATTAAAAAAATTTCATGAGTTCAAATAAACAAACCACTTTAGTGGTAACTATTTATTACTCACAAAATTCTCAACTTACGAGTGAAGATACGTGTAGCTCATAAAATTATTCTATGGCAGATTATGGAGCACAACTTAAAAGCCATGCCAATAATAAAACTCATACAAAATACCTTCATATTTCACTTAATTACAACCTCCAACCAGAGAGCCAAATTTTTTCATCGAAAATCTAAGACTAGTAATCACGTAGGGCATGAAAACATAAACTAAAATTTGAGAATTTTTTTATGCACAAATATGCCAAACACTCCAATCATTAGTCATCCAGGATATCAAACAAAGGATTTCACTTTCTTACAAAATAATTATATCATCACACAATATCAATTATACCTTGTAAGACCTAGTCAATAAAATCCTACACCTCTATTATTGAATTTAATACAACAACACGTCTATTTACTAATAGCCAATGTGTAAACCTATTATATCAACATTATTTAATCATGAAGACCATGGGGAGTCACCCCACCACCATTGAATTAAAAATAAATTCCAAAAAATAGAAAAATATCCAAAACACTGTCCAAACGGCCTCAAAACGCCGAAAAATACCATGATTCACTGCTAGCAGTGAGTTTTTCTCACCACGGCGTTTCCGATGAATCTACGAATTTCAACTCAATCGGAGTCCGTCAAGTTCGCTGACCTCCGAAAATACCGCCAATTCGGTCAAAATCAGGTTTTGCGTTTCTTAGGGTTTACCAAAAAAATATCTAGATCATCCCAATCAAATATCAATAAAAAATAGATATCTCATGATTACAAGAATAATCCAAATTTTTTGCACAGTTAATTCACAAAACACCAGTGCAGTTTTTCAGAAAACCGCATATACATGTAATTCAAAAACGCACATAACCACGATATTATTGTTTCATGAAAAAATTAGTTATCTAATTAGATGTGAGTGGGCTCTAATACCAATTGATGGATTATAATAAGCAGCGAAAGTATCAAACTCACATGTAATCTAGACAACTAGTATAAACGGGATTTCACGGGTTACATCTTGAAGCGTGGACAAAGCTCCTCTATCACGTGAGCTTCCAATTACACAACAATTCGATGAAATCTCCATCACCCGCACGATCACAATCTCCTAACGTTCCACGGTCTTCTACTGTGTTACCCAAATAATATCCGAAAATAGCAATTTCGTGTGGGCAAAATTTCTAGGAAAACTTGGCTGAAAATTTCAGCCACCATGTACTACTTCCTCTAGTTGGAAAACTTTATGTGTTTATAGCACAAGTTTTAAGGGTTAAAACCCTTTTCCAAAACCTGTTGGGTTTTCTTTTCCGTCAGAAAAAAGATTCCTTTATTTCCTATTATTTAGGCACAGTAGGGACCATGGAATTTAATTAACAAGGCTCCAATTATGGAATTAATTTCTAATTTTTAAAATTAATATATACCATAATTAATTACGAATTATTCCACTAAAAATTCGTAATTGCACTCCTTATTCAATTTCGAAATTCATCCATTAAATCTTATTTAACTCCCCATGTTAAGATTCAGATACTAATCAACTAAATTAAATTACTGACGATTTAATTTATTGATTATTTCCTTTAGACTTTCGCTTAACTTATTTCATGTGTCGGATACAAAATTCACTGCCCGGGTTTACACATGAAAACTTATAAGCTTTCATAAAGGTGTATCATCAATCTCTAAACCGAGACATGGATTCCATCAACTAACTATTACTTCGCCAATGTACATTATTATGATCCAATTTACCAGACATATTGGCCCACGAAAGAATTTCGCCTTTTAATAAATCAAAACAATAATAATGTACACAACTAATAATAATTATATCAAAGATTAAGAGTATAAGTACATTTAATGGCTAGAGAGTTTATTAAGTCAGTATAAAATACTTATATCTACTTGGTCCGTTCAATACATACAAAATGTACTAGCACAAGAAGTTAGAATTAAACCATTCCCATAATCAAGATAAATTATATTTAATCTTGTGCTACAATCATCCATGATGATTTGTCCAATCATCATTAGATTGTGAACTCAAACTTTATACTTATAAGAACCAATGATTTAATCTTCAGTGTATAAGCTAAACTCTATACACTAAATCATCTACTGTATAAGCAAAGGACACAAACTAATATATGATCTATTTAAAACTTTATTAAAATTGAATAAATAATTATTCCATAATAAATACTATATCTAAACCAAACTCATGGTTAATAGTATATATCCCAACATTGTCCTCCACGGAGGCCACTCCCACTTTGTCCCGAATAACTTCATTTGTAATCTTATCTCTCTTGGTACAATCAATCACCCATCTCAACATCCTCATCTCAGCTACTTTCATCTTCTGCACATGGGAGTTCTTGACTAGCTTTACTCAATCCTATACAACATAGTAGGCCGGACCACCACTCTATAACTATCTTTCACTTAAATACTACTTATTTAAAGGTACGCACTACACATTGGGTAAGTGTCGCCAGAGCCCAGATTCAGACATAGGTTAGGCTTTGGCGGAGAAAATTTAAGTACGACTATTTGTGCAGTTGTTCCTAACTTTAGGGCCTCGTTTGGCCATGAGTTTTGCCAAATAAATTTGGGATTTATTTTCAAAACTCATGTTTGGCCATAAATTTTGCCCATATTTTGGCCAAATCCCAAATCTCAAATCCCAAATTCCAAAATCAGCAATTGAGCTGATTTTTGGCCAAAATACCAAAACTTGGGAATTATATACATGTTTTTACAAAATAAAGTTGGAAAATATGTTTTGAAAACGTATGTCCAAACACATTTTCATCTTCAAACCAAACTTCACCCAAATCAGATTTTTCAAAATAAATTTGGGATTTATGGCCAAACGCTAGCTAGACCTCATATATGAATTGAAATGTGTTCAAACTCAGTTCAAATTCAAACGCGAGGTCTAAATTTAGTAATTTTACCTGCGATTCAACTTTAGACAGAGATGATTAAACTTTAATAATTTTATAAACCTAGACTACTCTTTATGCATGGGGTCCTAAAAAATGGCTAAACCTTAGAATTTTTGTAAACTTCGACTACTCTTTAAATATGGTGTCCTAAAAATGGCTATTGTGCACTTGTCCCCGTTTAAAGCCACTTTTCCAATATACAGGCCTGAATAAAAGATCCATCCGTTGATATAGAATCCAGCCCAGATTTCCTCTGGCATTTGTGGCGCACGAATTCAATATTTGGACCCAAAACATCTAAAACGACAGCACTGTCGATTGCGCGACCATCAGTCTTCCTCGGCCGCGAAATTCTTGTGATCTCCTTCTCCGGCGAACTTCTTGCGATCTTCTTCTCCGGCAAATATAGTTTGTACGATCCTCTATTTTCTATTCTCATTCTATATCTCCATTCTTTTCTAACTTCCAGCTACATGTTTCTCATGTGACCAAAAAACCCTACTTTCTGTTTCATATGATTTGTAATGCTAGAATCGAAATTGTATGGTTGGAATTGCTTCGTGTTAGCTCCAGCTGTACTAAATAAAGGCTCAAAATTCGATTTTTGTTGCTCTTTGTTTTGCTTGCATGTTAATTTGCATTTTCATTTGTTTCATGTGACAATTGCTACAAAGTTGTGACCTTTTATTGCTCTGCTCCTAAATATTTGTAATCAATTTTATGAATGTTCTCTCGCAAAAGGTCAAAGTGAAGAAGTCCTTAAAATATGAATTGTTAAAATATGTCTTCGAACGTTTGCTAAATCCTTCAAATGTTGACCACCATTTTATATGTCGATATCTGACTGGTGTCTAAGTGTTGATTTGGCTTTTACATTATATTTGTGATACTGTGATAGTGGAAAAAATATTGAAGTATTGGTTGAAAAGTTAGGTTAGATAGAATAAACATCGCGCCTTTATTTTCAGTATTTGAAAGTTGTGAAAGAGTATCATATAATTTGGACAGAGGGAATTATCACCAACCATTTATAATTTGTGTCTTGAAGTATGAGGGTTGAGGGCATTGAATGAACATTTACCTATCTTTCCAATTCCCACACGACATATTTCAGACTTCAGAGTTCCACCTTTCATTATTTAAGTTATTAAGATCAACTGATCTAAGATACCACTTAAATCCAAAACAGACTGGCCAATCAAAATTTGCAGTTAAGATAGAAGTTCAGTGCAATTAGTGCATGAAGTGTCACATATTCCTTTTTCTTGAGCTTGGGGTCAAACATGTACCATACGTTGATTTTCATTTTGAAATTTACATATCTCCTTTTTATAAATTTTTCTTCATAACTTGTGGTTTGTGGCTCCCGGATTAATACTCAATATCTAGTCAATCAACCGCTCTCATTGTCAATCCACCTTATGTATAATGCGCTTGAATGAAAGTTGGAGGATTTTAAATAACTGATTCACTCTGGCTTGTTGTTGTTAGTGATCCACCAGGTGCTCTTGTTAAAAGTTTCTGCATATCTAAATGGACGCAAGTTCAACTGAAGCTTCTGTTACGAAGAGTGCAGAATTGTTATTAAACAGGAAAAGAAAAAGGGCGAGGAAGAAGGCTAACAAAAAAGAAAGACAGCAAAGGTTGGATCAAATGCTGCAAAATCTGGAGGCTCCTAGAAATGAAGAAAGTTCCATTGAAGACATGGCTAGTCTAGAGAATTCTAGCACACAATTGCTTCCTCTAGGACATCTAGAAATACAAACGGAATCGGCCACAACTCTTTTGGAAAAGAGTGCTGGTAGGAAAAAGAGACGGAAGAAGAGAAGTGTCATGAAGGCGATGAACCAAAAGGGTGAGCCATGTAGCATGGTTCAGACCGATGTTCCCTCAAATCCAAGCCTGTCGGATAGTAAGCATGGAGAAGTAGAAAATGGCCTACTTAATCCAAACATTTCAACTCATGACTCTGTATCTTCCGAGAGGAAAGTAACTGAGGCATTGGGTATGACTGATGTAAACTTATCTCTTTCTGCTTCTTCATCTGATTTAGTGAATGAACAGGACGAGCCAGAATTGCCTAACTGTGATGATATTGCGTTATCATCAAATGTACTGAACATTTTAACTGACAATTTTCCTGCTAATATATCAGATAAGGGACTTGACTCTCGGACGGGAGTCCAGAAAAAGGAAGCGAACACAGTTGCTCAAGAAAAGAATCACGATTCTTGTGCTGAGCGAGCTAAAAAAGATAATGCTAAGGCTGCAAATGATGCAATTGAAGAAGTTTCATTATTTGAAGCTGGAAGAATTTCGGTGGAAAGCTGTAGTGAAAGGACTCAACTCACCGACAAATCAGAGTTAATCATGCATTTTCATTCAGCTCCCATTAGGCCAGGTGATTTCCGCATGATTGGAGGTCCTCGTATGAGGAGAAAACTTCTCATCCTCGATGTTAATGGGCTACTTGCAGATGTAGTCAATCCACCGCCAAAAGATTGTAATCCTGATGCATGTTTCTCAAGACGGGCAAGTGAGAATTGATAATTTGCTTTTTATTTAGTTGCATTATCGATCTTTCAATCTTACTTCATTCACAAGATGAACAACGCACTGTTCTTACGTAGAAGTACTTGTCACTTCTGTTTGCAGTATTCAAGAGACCCTACTGTGATGAATTTCTGAAATTTTGCTTTGAAAGATTTGACGTGGGCATCTGGTCTTCTAGATCCAAGTAATCGTCGATTTTGAAGTGCTTATTTGAATTTCTGTCATCTTCCTGACTTGACCTTTTATATTTTAGCCCGGTTAATGATACAAGTTTTTCTAATGCATTTTATGGTTTACTTGAGCATTAACTGGAATACATGTTTGTGCAGGAAGATCATTGTGAAAGTGGTGGATTATTTGTTGGGAAACATGAAGCATAAGTTGTTATTTTGTTGGGTAAGCGTTCTTCCTTCCACAAATAGTTCCATATTCCTCCTCCTAGTTGCACCTTTTTTAATGAAGTAAGTGGTGTATTAATAACAAAAGCATCCATTGGATGCACATATTACAAAATAAAAGAAGATATCAGCTCCTAAGCAAAGCAAAAAAATCTATCATGAGGCCAGAGAGCTGATAAATTCCATGAATTGGTCAGGGTTCTACATAGGGGAGAGTTTAACCCAACAAAAAAGAGTGACCAAACATCTATACTTGAGTAGGTATCTAGCAGTTGAGATGCCATCAACGCATCTTTGATTCCTTTCTGTCCATAAGCACCACAAAATAGCAGGAACCATACACCAGATTTTCTTGATGGACTTCTCAACTTTCCATGAACTCCAACTCACTAAAACTTCCTTGACATTGCATGGCTTTGTCCAACGCACTCCAAAAAGTGAAAGAAACATGGACCATATGTCTGTTGCAACTGGACAGTGAAGAAATAAATGGTTGGTTGTTTCAGAGTTGCTATGGCACATATGGCATCTGCTAGCAAGCTGAAAACCCCTTCGGATGAGATTGTCATGGGTTAGGCATGCTTCATTTTGGGTTATCCCGCAAAAAGCACTGACCTTTGGAGGCATTTTAGTCCTCCAAATTAGTTTCCGGAGCCACTGATCAATCATTTCCTTCCTGGAGCCTAAGGTTTGATAGCTAGCTCTGACTGAGTATGCACCACTCCTACTGCTGCCCCATCTGAGTTTATCCCTACCTGGAGTAATGGTTGAACTATTGTGAAGGCTGCCAAGAAGTGCTACCAAGTCATTAAACTCCCAGTCATTCAGATTTCTTCTTAAGCTTGGATTCCATGAGTTAACCTCCCAATTCTGCACAACGGTAGAGTTTGGGTTAGTAGCAATAGAAAATAGTCTTGGATAAGCATCCTTCAGTGTTGTATGGCCTAACCACTTATCTTTCTAGAATAAGATATGTTCCCCATTTCCCTCCTGAAGGGTTGAATCAATAGTGAAGACATCCCACAGCTTCCTGATTCCCTTCCACAACCCACATCCATAGTTACATCTAACAGTATTGGTACACCAGTGATGTTGACAGCCATATTTAGCTTGAACAACCTCCTTCCAGAGACCAACTCCTTCCTGATTATACCTCCAATGCCATTTCATTAGCATGCTCTTGCTATGTAAAGCCAAGTCCTTTACCCCTAGACCTCCAAGTGATTTAGGAAGTGTTACTTTGGCCCATTTGACAAGGTGAAATTTATGGCTCTTGCTGTTGCCTTCCCACAAGAATGAACATCTGAGTTTATCTAGCTGCATTTGAACTTTGATAGGAATTGGAAAGAGGGACATAAAATAGGTTGGTATGCTGTCCAACACATACCAACCAACAAATAGGTTGGTACGAGGGTTGGTCTGCCGCCAAGAGAAAGATATTGTTGCTGCCAAGACGCCAGTCTTTTCTCAAAATTTTCAATGACCACATTCTATATCTCAGTTGATGTCTAACATCCATGGGAGGCCTAAGTAGGTGGTAGGGAATGAACCTTTACTGCACATTATATCAGCCAACATCTCTAGTTCTGGGACCACATTTACAGGGTAAATGACACTTTTTGACATGTTAATGTGCAGCCCTGACAAAGCTTCAAAAATCAACAGAGTAAGATTGAGATATTCAACTTGAGACTTCTCAGCACCACAGAAAATGAGGGTGTCTTCAGCAAACAATAAGTGAGACACTGAAACTGTTAAGCCGGAGTTGTTGCCAACATCAAAACCCTGCATCCAATGTATTAGCTTCGCTTTTTCCAGCATTCTGCTAAGTCCCTCCATCGCTATAATGAATGAGAAAGGGGACAAGGGGCTCCCTTTGTATTATCCCTCTCTGAGGGGAGAAAAAGCCAACAGGGCTTCTGTTAACAAGAACAAAATATTTGACTGTGGAGAAGGTATATCTAATTCATCTGATCCTTTTTTCACCAAATCCCATCTGCTTTAAAATTAAATTGAGATACTGCCAATTGATTTTGTCAAAGGCCTTCTCTACATCAAGCTTAAAGACCACGCCAGGTTCACCATTTTTTTGCCTTCAATCCAAGACTTCATTAGCAATTAGTGCAGCATCTGTAATCTGTCTGCCTTTAATAAAAGCATTCAGGTGCACAAGAGTTGATAGCATCTAGAACTTCCTCCTCTTCAAAAGCAACTTCCAAGGCATCCTTCTCCTCATTGTTCAAACACCCCAAGCCTTCAAAAGTACAACTAGGTCTCCAAGTTTCATTCTCAGAGTATAGATCTTGATAAAATCTAATATCACCCTTTTAATCTGTTCCTTTTCTTGGATGATATCCTCTCCCACTTGTAGTCTGTCAATGGAGTTATACCTCCCGTGAGAATTGGCTACCTTTTGAAAGTATTTTGTATGTCTGTCTCCCTCTTTCAACCACAAGCATCTTGACTTTTGTCTCCATGATATTTCTACAACCTTGGCTAATTTTAGTAACTCCATTTTTAGCTGAAGGATTTTATTTGTTTCAGCTTGAGTCTGCAGTCTTCTTCGGTTGCTTGTTCCATTAATAATAGTTCTTCCATAACTTTGTTGGTTCTGGTGCTAATTTTACCATATGACTCCCTGTTCCAGATTGCTAAATTCTTCTTTAGAGGTTTCAGCTTTTGGGATAGTACAAAGTCAGGGGAGCCATTTACCACATAACTAAGGGTGGCAATTGAGCCCAAACCCATCTAACCCGCCCAACCTGTCCAGAAATTAATGGGTTGGGTTACAAATATTTTAGCTCATGGGTCAATTTGGGCTGAGCCCAAGTTAACCCATTATATTTTATAGCCCATTCTGACCCATTTAGCAGCCCAAATACAACTCATAAAACTCACCCAAAACAAAAGGTATCTCAACCCAATTTATATAGAAATTTATTTAGTTGCCCCAATTTATTTATTTTTTTTGTATTTTCAATTTTATGTTCTTTTATTTTTCTGCACCATCCACCCACTCTGCCCCCCTCTCCACCCCCCGCCCTCCCTCAAAAAATTTTTTTTACGTTTTTTTTTTGTATTTTAAATTTTCTGCTTTTTTTCCTGCACCACCTACCCCTCCCACCCCCCACCAAAAAATTTACTTTTTTTTTTTGTATTTTCAATTTTCTATTTTTTTCTGCACCATTCACCCAACCCCCTCCCCTCAATTTTTTTTTTGGTATTTTCAATTTTCTATTTTTTTCGTTTTTTTGCACCACCCCTAAAAAAATTTCAACTTACACATTTTAAGGTAAAAGATTTTTTTTATGCAAGAAAAGCATGGTTCTAAAACATGGGTAAAGTTGGGCGGGTTGGGTTATGACCCATAGTTTAGCCCATCTTGACCCAGCCCATCTTAGCCCAAGTACACTTTGGGCTGGGTTGGACAATGACCCATTTATTGACTTAACCCATCTTGACCCGCCCAAATTCAGCCCAACCCGCTTATTTGCCACCCCTACCATAACCCTACCACCATTGTTTGATCATATCACAAAACCCTTCATGTTGTAGCCACATGTTTTCGAATTTAAAATAAGAAGGTTCAGAAGTCCAATCTCCACTTTCCAAGGCAATAGGCCTATGATTAGAAACAACTCTAGGAAGGGCTAGTTGTTGAACTGAACCAAAGAGATCATTCCATTCAGAAGAGATCAAAAACCTGTCAATTCTTGATGCCTGTAAAGAATTTTCACCCCTAGCCCAAGTGTAAAAAGCTCTCTGTAAAGGGAGATCCACCAAGCCCCTGTCTTGAATGAGTCAGAAAATATTTTCATAGCCTTTATCTTCTTATACAATTAAACCTTCATTCTCAAAACGGCATACATTATAATCTCCCCCAATAATCCAACTATCATTTCATAAACCCCTTACAACAGCTAGTTCTTCCCAAAATACAATCCTCTCCCAGTTAGTATGAGGACCATATACTCCTGTGAAGCACAATCTGAGATCAATCCGAACCTCTTCAAGCATTGTAGAGATAGAATACTTCCCTTGCAAAGAGTCAATGCAATTCCACTGTCTTTTATCCCATAGAATTATTAGCCCTCCTCTGTTGCCACTAGCCTTCAACTCAGTCCACTCGACCCATCTCGAGCCCCAAATCTGCCTGGCTATAGCCACAGAACAAGTTTCAGTCTTGGTTTCTTGCAAACACAAAATGTCAGGTTTCCACTTTTGAATAAGTGCCTTAATAGTGCTTCACTTGCTCTCATCATTGAACCCCCTTTATTCCAGCTAATAATTTTTGCTTTCATTCTAAAAAGCTTTGTGAAACCTGCTCCTGTCAGACCCTTCACCCTTTTCATATGTAAGTGTGCATTCCAGCACCCTTTCACCCTTCTTCCCTTTTGCAACTGTATTTGTGATTGCCTCTTTTGCTCCATTCTGAGGATCATATCAAAAATTTCATGTTCAAATCCAACTGAGTCAACTCCGAAAGCCTTGCATGCTTTGGTCATAGCAACCTTGGTCCAATGAGAGGTCTCAATAACCATTAAGCAAAAGAGAAGCAAAGAATAAGGAGTATGATTTTTCCTACCACTTTCTTTCTTTGCTTGGGGAAAACATCAATTTCCTATGTGATCTTTTGGCCATTTCCTACACTGATGCATAAGGAATTCTTTGTGGTCAGCCAGATTGTCAGGACTCTGATGGGTCACTGTGATTTTAAGAAGCCTTCACGAACATGGGAATAACAGTATCAACTGTATGAACACATGGGCTGTTTTTTCCCCTTTTGGAACTGTTTTTTCCCCTTTTGGAAAAGAAAAAAAGGGGGAGGGAAAATTATATTTGACTTCCTTCTCGTGACTATATTGATCCTACTTCATTTATACTTTACCGGTTACGTAGCTTGACTGTGCCCTTGTCTTGGCAAAGATAGCAAATTGTGAAAGAAGCCACCTTTATTGTAATGTAGGAGAGGTGGTTGCTGGTGAAAATATACCTTCTTATGTTGCATTAACTTTCTTAACTAAAGATTAGTTCATTCTTTTCTTCTCTCACAGCCCTGCCATTAAGAAAGGTAAAAGAAAAGACAAAGAAGAAAAAATGAGACTGCAGTCACAGGATGATGCTTCTCTGTGACTATTGATGTGTATATGTGTGTGTGTGTTTATATTGTTTGGTATATTTCATTTATTGTTGGTTCCTTCCCTCTTAGAAGAATAAGCAGTTTCTATTTACTAAATTTCGCAGGATATGTCACATAGCACTCAGACAACGTTCAAGACACTTGATAACAAACATAAGCCCTTGGTTTGCAAGGAGCTGAGCAAGGTGTGGGACAGATATGATCCGAATCTACCCTGGGAAAGAGGGGATTATGATGAATCAAATACTTTACTATTGGATGATTCTCCGTACAAGGCCTTGCTAAATCCTGTAAGCTTCACACCACCCTCTTTTTGGCCTCAAGACTAACGCTCAAATGACCCCTTCTGACTTGGTATTTCTTCTCGTGATTGTAACTACTTTGTGCATGACCTTCCTCAGGCGCACACTGCGATATTTCCTCATTCTTACAACTTCAAGGTCGAGAATGATGATTCACTAGGTGAGACCCCTATGGTACTGCTTAATACTTGATAATTGTTTTCCTTTTCATGTTTGATGTGGGCCTTTTAGTGGCTATTAGAATTGATTCCCACCATCTAATAGCGTGAGCCACAGTGGTTTAGACACACTTGCCGCTTGATTCCTTTCCTTGTTTGATTATTTTACGTGTGATGCATATGAGCAACATGCGAAGTTAGATTAACATAGATGGACATATGCAAGCAACAATCTGCTAGTGGTGATTCATTTGCTATGATTACTAGTATTACTAAAAGCCATCACTCTTAAAGCAATGAAGCGAGGGGTTATCGCTTCATTGATGAAGCCACGTGCTTCAAAGAAGTGTGCGATTGCAAAGTTATCCAAATGAAAAGCGGCGATTCTTTTTTATCAGCAAAAGATAATTATTAAAAAAAATGTTAGGCAAGTGTTTGCATAATTTGTTACTTTGGTGCAAGAGTAGTCTAATTGATAGTATTGATCACTACTTGGACTTCCTGGAGTTGTTAGGAAAATGTTGTAACTAACTGCATGGATATTCCCTCCCTGCAGTATTTTGTTTCTTTTTGGTACCATCTTGCTACTTCGTTAATAAACCTTTACCTTATCAAGAAAAAAAATGTTAGGCTGTATCAAGATAGTACTGAAGCATTACAAAAGCTGTAAAAAGCGGCGGTTCTTTAGATCTCAACTTTGAGGAGTTGGATTAATATTGGTATTATGGTATATTGGATGCTGAAATTAGTTCGGCCAAATACGTAGATGGTCCTTTAAAGTTTTTTTTTTGAGATGGTTTAAAGTTGTCACCACTTTTCATTTAGACACCTCAATTGAGGCCTTTATCTATTGAACACCTGAGTTTGGCAGATCAAACACGATAACATGGGAAAAAGAAACCAGTAACAGTAACACGACACTTGGCTTTAACCCAAATTTTAAAAAAAAAAGGAACCAAGGGAAACAGAACAACCTAGTGGAACCATTTTTTTTTTCTTGATAAGGCCCATTGGAACCATTTTGATACATCATTACTTCATTAGTGATCACAACAAGCCACCAGCTGTCTTCTTCACTCTGCATCTCCACCACCACCTCTGTGAGACCTACTCCATCCACCACCATCTACTACCTTTTTTTTCCTTTTCAGACCTTTTCACAAGTACCTAACATGCATTCATTTTCAAACCTCCAATATTCTTCCTCCTGAACAGCCTGTCACTGCTATAGTCGCACCAGTCAACAACTTCATTCTTTAAATCTCCACCTTCACCTGTAACCTCAATAAGCTCCATTTCAACTCCATGATTTCACTCGAAAATACCACCATTGCTGCGCACAGACCACAACTGTGCACTATCGCATCTCTGTATTATTATATCTTACTAGTTTCTTATAGCGAGGTTGTCTTTGTTTCCAAGAATTTGAGGAGTTATATTTACAAAGTTAATAGCTTTCAGTCAATTTTTGCAATTAGGAGTTCTTTTGAGTTATGGGGTTTTCATAGGACATGAGTTTTCCAAAGAAGCACCAAATGCTACGAAACAAAGAAGTGAAGTAGGTAATTGTTGGAACTACTATTCTAGCTCCTTTCATCAATTTCTACGAAACAAAAAGAGGAGTCTGAACTAGTGAACATGATGAAAAGTGTTCAACAACTCTAACAGCGAGAGATCCAAGGATACCATAAAGATTTTTGTGCCCACCAGCACCGAGGGATTGGAAGACAAATCTGCTCCACCGTTGCGCATGGCCAATTAGTTGTCTCAATTGCTATTTATTATAGTACTAAATTCATGTATGTTTGGCAATTTTCTTATTTTTCATATATTGTGCGCTTCTCGTGTCTCACTTCAAGCATCATGGACCTTTGCACCTTTTGCTTCGAAAAACACTGATAATTGTTCAAAGTTTTTCTTAGAAACTTCTAATATGTTGGTATAAAATTGTGGAGATTTTGAAGATTGAAAAGTTGCACAATGTTGTAGGCCCTGGAGGTGATTTGCGAATTTATTTGGAAGGGTTATTAAAAGCCGAACATGTACAGAAGTACGTAGAGCAACATCCATTTGGTCAGCGGGCAATCGATGATACAAGCTCAGATTGGAATTTTTACTCTGATGTTCTTTGCAGTCTGCTTGGTCAATCAAGCTAAAATTCTTGATATGCTCTTTGTATAATTTGCATGTGAGAGACATACTGTGATGCCAGACACCATAAGAACAGAGGCTTGCTTTCGGACTTTTGACAATTTAAAAACAGATAACTGGTCCGAGCTGTGTAGCAATCACAATAATGTGGAATGTGGTGGCTGGAGTTTCTTTGAACTCATCGACGTTCTTCCTTCAGGAGTTGATTGATTATTTGCCTGCTATTTTTTAACAGTATCATGTTAATTTTCTTCATTTTCTTCTCTCCCTCCTTTTTGGGGAACGTTTAGTTGCTTAGGCTTCTTTCTCCTGTTGATTATGTAATATTATCTGCTTACTTTCATGATCCCTCTGTCTGCTTTCAGGGTAATGATGCTTTTGTAGCTTAGGCTTTCCTTTAGCAGCTTGGTCGGTTAGTTATTACCCATGTACTATATTGTATTGGTACTTTAAATTCAATAGTTGTTTTGGTTGTTACTTAAATATGGTTATCTTATATTGTTAAATCTGTTTTTACGTGACGATGAAAAGAGTCAATTTGTATAACTAATTTGTGGTACATGCGTTATACGTGAAAACCGCGTCTATTAATAATAAAAATGTATATAACAAGAATAAACTATGTATAATAGCAGTTGGCGTTTAAATAGATCCAACATACATATATTGGTCAAACATGAACAATTTAATTAGTTAAGTTAGCCATATAGTGTTTGTATATATTGTATTAGTATATGATATAAGCATACACTAATGCTTGTATCATGGTATGCTATTTATATTATATCCCTTGGGGTGCGGCTCTTCTCGGACAAATCTTGCATGGACATCTTGCATGAATGTGGGATACCTTATGTACCAGACCGCCTTCTATGAATAAAAGCATGTTATGTTATTGTATCCTTTTTACAAATGACGTTCTTGGTGTATGTTATCTAGCCATTTTTTACCTTATCACCCCTTTTAATCTAGTTGATGGATGTTATTGTATCCTTTTTACAAACGACGTTCTTGGTGTATGTTATCTAGCCACTTTTTACCTTATCACCTCTTTTAATCTAGTTGATGGACCTCAGGAGGTTTATTGAAATAGCCTGTTAATTTGATATGTCCAAAACCATGCATGTGTCCCATGTTTATTGTGTTTCAAACAGGGGCGGAGGGAGAGTGTTAATTACGGGTTCGGACGAATCCAATAGCTTTTTGTCTAGATATTATATTTGTATTAGAAATCTATTAAATATGTATAAATACTTAATTGCGAACCCAATAACTAACGAGCTATGGGTTCGGTTGCAAATTCAGAACCCATAAACTTTAAATTTTGACTCCGCCTCTGATTTCAAAAGGACTGAACGAATAGAATAAATATTATATAAGCTAAAGCAGTTAAAGTAGCCTATAATTCAAATATATTGATATTTCGAAAAACCTTAATCTCAGAGCTCAACGAGTTAAAAAGGAAAAAACGTAGCTACACTTTAGCAAAGGCATATAACTTTCAAAAAGTGATAAAGTCTTTTGGTGTGCAATACAATTAGAGATTTTTTCGTTCCTATATACTATTTGAAACTTTATTACCAAAAATGTCCACGTTTTGTTTTTACCCCGACCCAAACAAGTTTCAGCTACAAAAAATATACATTTATTTAAACTAGACTCCTTTCTGCGGTAGCCTTCCTTATTTAGACGCGGGATTTTGGGATTGTGTATATTTCAATTGGAGATTTTACTGACGCAATCATCGCACCTTAATCAAGCCAACTTATTTGTTGAATCCTGCTATTACGCAAATTTTCTCTGATTATCGTCGCACCATAATCAAGTTCTATTCTCTGGTTTTCTCTGGTTTTTCATAAACGAAGGTTTTGAAAATTTTTTTTTCAAACAATTAGCTACAATTGTATTGAATTTCGCGACATAATGTCAAAATCAGCGATTATGCTTCAGCTAAATGGTCGCTGGGATAGCGTTGGGAGACACAAAGATTTTGATGTTGATAGAATTGTAGGCAATGAAGATTCAAATTATAGTCAATTGAATTTCGCAATTGCAGAGCATCTAATGATTGATACCTCCGCAAAAATTATCGAAATCAAATACACTGTCAACGAACGTTGTCCTCCAATGAAAATTCAGAACGATATGGGAGTTCGAGTGTATATGGAGACGAAAAAGGAAAACAAAAACTTAGGAATGTATCCGCTGTGTATAACAGTGCGTGATTTTAATTTGGAATGCAGTATCTCTAATTCGAGCACAATTGCAGGTTTGCTCTGTTTTTTCAGTGCTGATGTTTTTTCAATTTCAAGTGTTCTACAATTTTACTATAAATTATCTACAATAATACTAAATAACAAATGTAGTTCAACTATTATGTCTTTACAAGTATTCAGTCAAATACTGAACACATGAATATACTGAGGTCTGAATTACTATACTTTTAATTGAGTGCAGGTTCATCTGATTATCGTATGTCCAACGTGGTACAATTGTCAAGCAATTGTAACACAATTGGAGAAGTATCAGGAACAAAGAAGTTGATTGATAGGCCAACATCTCCAGCGATTGTGAAATATGAAAGTATCATCATAACAGAACATACACCAAATGTTATTGAAGTAGACCAAGCTTATCAAGACAAGCAAACAATTGTCTGTGCAATGAAACACTATTCTATCATGAATAAGTTTCAATTTAGGGTGAAAAGATCTAGTGCAAGAAGGTAGGAAAATTTTATTTGCCAAATTCATATTGTGTATAAGTTGTAGTTTTTTGGTATATAAATTGTATATAAATTGTTTAATATATGTTTTGGTGCATAAACAACCTCGTATTTTGTAGCTACAATTTGCATAACATTTTTTGAATTGTTTTTATTCTGTAGCTACTGCCTCGTATGTGTTGGGGACAATTGTACGTGGCACTTCAAGTCCACCAGCATAAGCAAATCAACATTGTTCAAGATTCAAAAATTCAACAGCTTGCACACATGCTCTTTGATGGACAACACATACATACAACACAAACCTACTGCCATGGTAATTGGCAGCATGGTGATGCCAAAATATGCGGATCCTAAGACAATATACACACACCAAAATACATACAAACTGATATGTTTTCGGATCATGGTGGGAACTTAACATACATGCAAGCTTGGAGAGCAAAGGAAAAGGCTTTGGAATTTTTGAGAGGTCATCCTACTGATTCCTACAGTCGTTACCTAGTTATTTGTATATTCTGGAGAAGACTTATCCGGGGTCGATACTGAAATTGCAGAAGACTGAAGATGACTGTTTCTTGTATGCATTTGTTTCGGTTAGTACGCCCATCAAGGGTTGGGAGCATTGTAGGCCAGTTGTAGTAGTTGATGGCACCTTCTTGAAGTCGGCATATAGGGGAATCATGCTAACAACTAGCACAATGGATGCAACAGGTAATGTAGATTAATTGTAAAAATATTATTATAAAGTTGTTTTTGAGACTGTATATTTTATATTCTCAAGTTTTATTACAGAAATTGAATTTCTTTTTGCCACCTGTGTGATAGGTAGCATATTACCACTAGCATACGCCGTTGATGATTCAGAAAATGAAGCATCATGGAGGTGGTTTTTTGAGCAATTCAAACGTGCATATGGTAAAAAACTAAATATGTGTGTTGTTTCGGACCGGAATGAGAGTATCTTGAAGGAAACATCTATTATTTATACCGGCATGCCACTTTATGCTTGCATGTGGCATATTTGGACAAATGTAAGGTCAAAGTTCAAGAAGGGTCATCTAAAGTTAAGTGAATTATACTTTTCCACGACAAGATCATACACGCTTAATGAATTTAATGAAAGAATATCAAAGATTGAAGAGATCGACACGCATGTTAAAAGCATAGCTATACGATATTGGCTATCATAGATGGTCTCGGATGCATGCTACGATGAACAGAACGTGGACGATGACATCAAACATTGCAGAGTCATTAAATGCAAAGGGTACGTTCACATACCTTGGGAAAAAATACAACAAAGAGTTGGAGGACAACATGACATTATCACAGAAGATGAGAGTAAGCTATAGCCAATAACATTAGATCATTGATTCCATCAAACTAAATATATACTGTTAATTGTAGAAAAGTTATAGTATAATTGTAGTTATTTTGTTTTTTATCTGTTGCTGACAACTTGTTGTGTATTTGTAATGAAATTGTAGGTGAGGGCTTCAACAGATTACATCCATACTATTATAGATGGTGTGAAGCGCTTCATTATTTGCCTTCAAAACAAGAGATGTAGTTGTGGACAATTCCAGCTTGACGAACTTCCTTGTGCACATGCTTTGGTGGCTTTGAGGCACATGAACGAGTCGTAAAAAACTATTGTTCTCCTTATTACACGAGGGAGAGTCTTCTGCAGACTTATGAAATACCAGTAGACCCGCTGCCTGACGAAAGCAAATGGAATGTGCCACCACATAAAGCTGAAGAAGTTGTAATGCCACCTACGGCGAAAAGACATCTAGGGAGACCTCAAAAACAAAGATACGAACCGTATGATGAAGTAAATGCAAAGAAGTACAATGTATCATGTGGAACCTGCAGACTAGAAGGGCATAACAAAAGATCTTGTAGGAATGCTCCCAAAAGGAAATAAAAATTGATACAATTTAAAGATTTTTTTTCCTGAGTACTGTTGATGATAATCTATCCTTTAAGACATATGAAGTTCTATTTGTTCTGTTCTGGAGAATTATAGTTGTGGTGTAATTGTGTTGCTAATTTGAATAAAGATTGTCTCCTATAATGAATGTTTGATAAACATATTTCAAAACTTAATGCAATTGGTTTGTAGTTGTTTTGTTCAAATACTGTGTATATTTATTACTATTTAGCCTTTCCTAACAACACTGCTTAAATTGAATAGATTATGTACTTCGTATAGTAGTTGTAGACATAATTGTAGTTAAGTGATGACGTCCAAATCTACTACTAAAAAATAAATGGACACGATCGTATGCAATATAATTTACCCAACTATGAGTCGGGGTCGAATCCCACAGAGAATAATATGTAGGTGATTAGGCGTGTAAGAAAATTATCACTTATAATGCTAAGCCAAACACTTAGAAAAGTTTTGAAAAAATATTTATCACTAAATGCGAAAATGTAAAGTAACCTAGAAAGCAAGTAAAATGATCAATGGCTACAAGTATAGATGCACGGAGAATTATACTCAAGTACCGATCCAATGTATTTCACGATTTAACAAATATGAGCGAGTTTATGTTAATTAGCCTCGGGTAATAATTATATATTAGCTTCTTTTAAAGACTAACAAGACTTCCTAATTGAATTATCCCTAAAACAATTAAGAGATTAAGCACACCCAATTATGGCTACAAGTAGTTCAATCTTATCCCTAGGTAGAATCTATAAAATGAGGGTTAGAGCCTCAAGTTCTTGTTAATTAATCTTTCCCAACCCCAAATTATCTTTCCCAAAATTAATTCGAAGTTAACGGGCGAGTCCTAGGGTTAGCTAATCCATTTGGACACATTAAAGAACAAGAATAATTAAAGAAACAATAACTCACTTCATAATAAATGAAAATCGTTCAATACATAAACACAACAAGATATTTAATCCACACTTTAAATATGAATATTCCCATAAACAAGATTCAAGTGTTGGAATAAATACTACACCACTTAGATATACAATACAAAGCAAGGAAATGAAGAACTGAACATAAATGGGTAAGAAATTCTCAACCAAAAGCTTCAAATCTTCAAGACCCAAGTGTGTGTGCAAGAAGTCAAGAACCCTTGCTCCAAAACTTGTGTTCTCTAGTCCAAAGATAGAAAAATAAACCAAAGATGTTTTTCCAATAAGCTAGGTCGTGTATTAAAGGGTTTGGGGCAAAAAAATGTGAAATTACAGAAGTACCCAGAACTAAAGCGCGATCTTCTCATTTGCGAAGCAATGTTCGCATTTGCGAAAAATGACTTTCCTGTTGACTATTGCATTTGCGATAAAGACTTCGCATTTGCAAAGGTTGACCGTCTAGTTTGACTTAGCATTTGTAATGTACTTTTTTGCATTTGCGAACACTGCTTGACTGGGTTGACTTCACATTTGCGAAGTCCTTTTTCGCATTTGCGAACACTGCTTTCTTCGCATTTCTCACATCTATGTCGCAATTGCAACATCTGAGGCCATTTTCCAGATTTTCTTATTTTCAACTTCTTTTTGACTCGTTTTCACTTGGTTTCTTCATGGTCACTTCTAAATCACATAGAACCTATAATATAGAAGTAAAAGATATTAAACACACGATTTTATCAATCAAACATAGCATAAATCTAAGCTTAAAGACGAGATAAGTTGGTAAAATACCAACTTATCAAACCTCCAAACTTAAACTATTGCTTGTCCTCAAGCAATAAAAGCGACAAAATCTCCTTCCAAGTATTTAACTCAATAGTGCATCAATATCATGCCCAGTTAAAAAGGTCTACTCTAGGCACTAACACATGACTTCGATTGGTACCAACAATTAATCCAAAGCATATGAAATACCTGTAACGACCCGGCCGGTCGTTTTGAGAGTTATATCCCCAATCCCCTATTAACTGCTTCCCCCATATCTATTTCTGCTATTGTGACTTGCTGGGAGGTTTCATTTTGGTTTATGAAGTGTTTTGGGACACTTAGTCCCTAAACAGAGGCTTAAGTCTTAGAATTTAGACCGTAGTCGGTACTGTGTGAAGACGACTCCGGAATAGAGTTCCGTCGATTATGTTAGTTCCGTTGGGTGATTTTGAGCTTAGGGGCGTGTCCAGATTGTGTTTTAGAAGTCCGTAGCTTATTTAGGCTTGAAATGGCAAAAGTCGAATATTTGAAGATTTTGACCGGTAGTGGACTTTTTGATATTGGGGTCGGATTCCGATTCCGGAAGTTGGAGTAGGTCCATAAGGTTGATTTTGACTTGTGTTCTGGGGTCAATCGGACATGGTTTGATAGGTTCCAACATCGGTTGTTGAATTTGGAAGTTTCAAGTTCTTTAAGTTTGAATCGGATGGTGAATTGAGTTTTTAGCGTTGTTTGGTGTGATTTGAGGGCTCGACTAAGTATTTGTGCAGTTTTAGGACTATTGGTATGTTTGGTTCAGGTCCCGTGGGCCTCGGGCGTGTTTCGGATGCTTAACGGATAAAATATTGGACTTATACAATTTCTAAAGTTTGCTGATTTCTGGTGTTTCGCACCTGCGGTTGGGAGACCGCAGGTGCGGAGTGAAGGGCGCAGATCCGGAGTCTGAAGGCTTGACCAGGGATCTCAGGTGCGAGGGAGTACTGCAGCTGCGATGCGCCTAAGGAATCGCAATGCTCGGAGAAGGACCACAGAGGCATACAGTGTTCCGCAGGCGCGCATACGCAGGTGCGTCCCCCTTGTCGCAGATGGGGGCCCAACCCTCATAAGTGATTTTAGCACATACGACGGATTTCCCGCAGGTGCGCTACCGCATGTGTGGTTGAAGGCTCGTAGAAGCGAGTTTGATGGGTAGAAAATAGGATTTCGAGGGTTGATTTCCCATTTTGATTTTGGGAGAGGTGATTTTTTGAAAGTTCTTCAAGAAAATTGTTGGGGTAAGTGGTTCTAACTCGGATTGGGCTATATTTCATGAATTTATCGTTATTTTTATCTTCTAATTAGGGATTTGATTTGGAAATTTGGGGAAAAATGGTAAAAACTTCATAGGCTATAATTTCGAGTTTTGGAAGACGAATTGAGGTCGGATTCGAGTAATTCTTGTATGGTTAGACACGTGAGTGAATGGGTGTTCGTATTTTGTGGCTTTTACCTGATTCTGAGATGTGAGCCCGGGAGGCTTTTTGGAACGATTTCCTAATTTCTCGCTTTAGCTTAGATTTCATTGACATTAGTTTCTTATAGCTATATCTATGGTATGTAATTGATTTTGGCTAGATTTGGGCCATTCGGAGCCGGATATTCGTGGGAAAAGCATTGTTATGGATTGATTTGAGCTTGGTTCGAGGTAAGTGGCTTGCCTAACCTTGTGTGAGGAACTCCCCATAGGATTTGGTACTGTTTTTGATATGTGAGCGCCGTGTACGTGAGGTGACGAGTACGTACACGGGCTAATTGTTGTAAAACCCGATTTCTGCTAAGTAATAACCTGTTTTCCTTCTTAATTGAGTTATATCAGCATGCGTTGTATCCTGTTAGCTTAGAATAGCATGACTACTTGCCTTAGTTGCCTATCTGAACTCTGTGCAGCATGTTTAGTGAATTCCCTGTTTTCCCTTGATTTGAACTTAGTCTAAACTGTAGGCTTTTCTTCCTGTAACTACTACTTCCGTTGTTTAAGCTGCACATTTACTTTAGGGCTACGGAATGGTATTCCGGCAGATTCCCATGCATATTTACTTTGGGACTACGGAACGGTATTCCGAGGGATCCCCCCGATCTTACATATTTACTTTGGGTCTGCGGAACGGTATTTCGGGATATCCCCCTGCACATTTACGTTTGGACTACGAGACAGTATCTCGGGAGATCCCCTGTTGTTATCTCTGTGTACTGAGCTGTTACCTCCTATGATTTCATTCTTGTTAAATTTTAGTCTTTATTTTACTGCGATATTTCATTTTGTCTTGTTTTTATTATATATATACCAGTGTGTCCTGACCTGACCTCGTCACTATCCGACCGAAGTTAGGCTTGGCACTTACTGCGTATCGTTGTGGTGTACTCATGCCCTTCCCTGCACATGTTTTTTCGTGTGCAGATCCAGGTACCTCCTACCAGCTGCATTCCTAGTTGTTTAGTTGCTGCTATTCCAGAGACTTCAAGGTATATCTGCCGCGTCCGCAGACCTCGGAGTCCCCTTCTATCCTTTCTGATATTGCTTCCCTTTTATTTATTCTAGTACAGATGTATAGAACAGTTAGAGATTTGTAGAAGCTTGTGACTTACGGTGTTCCGGGTCTTGGGAGAGTTGTGTACATTTCGAGACTGATTATTGTATATGCCGAGCGGTATCTCAAATGTTTTATTTAAATTATCTATTTTTGATTGTTGTTAATTCTTATGTTTTTCATTTCTTTTCTGCAAATGTTAGGCTTACCTAGTCGTAGAGACTAGGTACCGTCACGACAATTCACGGAGGGAAAATTTGGGTCGTGACAAGTTGGTGTCAGAGCTCTAGGTTCATAGGTGTCGTGAGTCACAAGCCGGTTTATTAGAGTCTCGCGGATAGGTATCTGTACTTATCTTCGGGAGGCTATGGGATTGTTAGGAAAATTTAACTTCTTTGGATTCCTTATCGTGCGAAATTGTTGACTTCGAAATTCTAAACTTCTGTCTTCTATTCTCTCACAGATGGTGAGGAGACGTGCAGTCGGAGATGAACAGGCACCCGTGTCCCCTGCTAGAGCCGCTTGAGGCCGGGGCCGGGGTAGAGGCCGAGGACGCCTACGGGGTGCTGCCACGGACCCCTAGCGAGCTGCTACAGAGGAGCCACCATTAGCTCCAGTTGGAGCACAAGCACCCGAGACGCCTACTACTACTATACCAGCTCTTCAGGAGACCCTTGCACAGTTCCTGAGCATGTTCGGTACTCTAGCTCAGGCAGGGTTGATTACCCTTGCTCCAACCACATCTCAGGCCGGGGGAGGAGCACAGACTCCTGCCACCCGAACCCTAGAGCAGCAGGTTCAGGTTTATCAGATTCTAGAGGTTATACAGTTGCCACTGGTAGCCCCAGTTCAGCCCAAGGGTAGGGTAGTAGTTTCATAGGAGGAGCAGCGTAGACTCGAGAGGTTCAAGAAGTACGACCCTCCTACATTTAGTGGCCTAGCTTCAGAGGATGCTTAGGGATTTTTGGAGGAGTGTCACCTTATCCTCCGTACTATGGGCATAACAAAGTCGAGTGGGGTTTCTTTAACTGCGTATCAGCTTCGAGGAGCAGCCTATCAGTGGTGGCGTGCTTATGAGTTGGATAGTCCGGCTGAGGCAACTTCCCTTACATGGAACCAATTCTCGGACATGTTTTTGAGAGAGTATGTCCCTCAGAGCCTCAAATACGCATGGGGCGCAGAGTTGATCAGTTGCGCCTGGGTGCTATGACTGTCTCAGAGTATGTAGTTTGTTTCAGTGATTTGGCTCGCCATGCACCGGCCTTGGTTTCTAAAGTTTGAGAGAGGGTCTGTCGGTTTATTGAGGTGCTCTATCCCAGCATCAGGACTAGCATGGCCCGGGAGTTAGAGACGGATATCTCATATCAGCGGGTTGTGAGTATTGCTAGGAGAGTGGAGGGCATGCTTGCTCGGGAGAGAGAGGAGAGAGAGGCCAAGAGGTCTCGAGAGTTTTGCCATTATTCTGGTGCTCGTGCCCCAACTGCAGTTTGACATGGTAGGGGCTATGTGAGTAGCCCTGTTCATTCAGCTCTTCCATCCGCCAGTGGCATTCCAGCCCCTTCTAGGCCTCAAGAGCTTTATTATGCACCTCTAGTATCTAGTGTGACTCCTGCACATGGTGCTTTTAGCGGTCAATCCAGCAGACCTGGCCTGAGTCAACCACAGTAGCCAAGCCATCCTAGAGCTTGTTTTGAGTGTGGCGACACTCGTCATATGGTGAGGGATTGCCTTAGACTTAGGAGGGGTGCACCTCCACAGACTTCTCAGCCACAGCGTGCTCCACAGGGTCCTCAGGCTATGATCACAGCACCAGCTTCCACTCTTCCTACTCAGCCAGCTCGAGGTGGAGGTCGGGGAGGTAGAGGTCTCCCTAGAGGGGGAGGCCAGGCCAGATACTAAGCCCTTCCTGCTCGTACAGAGGGAGTTTCTTTCGACTCTGTCATTATAGGTATTTTCCCTGTCTATCATAGAGATGCATCGGTTCTATTCGATCCAGGATCCATTTATTCCTATGTGTCATCTTATTTTGCCCCGCATTTGGGCGTATATTGGGATTCTTTGAGTTCCCCTGTTTATGTACTCCTATGGGAGATTCTCTTGTTGTGGACCGCGTATAACGGTCCTATTTCATTGCACTTAGTGATTTTGAGACCAGAGCCGATTTATTATTGCTCAGCATGGTAGACTTTGATGTTATCTTGGGCATGGACTGGTTGTCGCCCCATTATGCTATTCTTGATTGTCACGCCAAGACCGTGATGCTGGCTATGCCAGGTTTACCGCGGTTAGAGTGGAGGGGTACTTTAGATTACACTCCCAACGGAGTTATTTTATTTCTTAAAGCTCAACGAATGGTTGAGAAGGGGTATGACGCGTATCTAGCTTATGTGAGAGATGTCAGTATTGATACCCCTACAGCTGAGTCAGTTCCAGTAGTGAGGGACTTTCCAGATGTGTTTCCAGCTGATCTTCCGGGCATGCTGCCCGACAGAGATATTGATTTTGGCATTGATTTGTTGCCGGACACTCAGCCCATCTCTATTCCTCAATATCGTATGGCCTCTCCTGAGTTGAAGGAGTTGAAGGAATAGTTATAGGAATTGCTTGATAAGGGCTTCATTTGGCCCAGTGTGTCACCTTGGGGTGCTCCTGTCTTGTTTGTGAAGAAAAAGGATGGTTCTATGCGTATGTGCATCGATTATCGCCAGTTGAACAAAGTCACAATGAAAAACAAGTATCCTTTGCCTCGTATTGATGACTTATTTGATCAGTTACAGGGTGCCAGAGTGTTCTCCAAGATTGACTTGCGTTCATGTTATCATCAGTTGAAGATTCGGCAGCCGAATATCCCGAAGACTACTTTTAGGACTCGGTATGGTCATTATGAGTTCCTTGTGATGTCATTTGGGTTGACCAACGCCCCAGCAGCATTTATGCATTTGATGCACAATGTATTTCAGCCTTATCTTGATTCATTCATCATTGTGTTCATTGACGACATTCTAGTGTACTCCCGGAGTCGGGAGGATCATGAGCAACACCTCAGGACTGTGCTTTAGACCTTGAGAGAAAAGAAGTTACGTACAAAGTTCTCAAACTGTGAGATTTAGTGGCATTTTTGGGTCACATAGTGTCGAGTGAAGGGATCAAGGTGGATTCGAAGAAGGTGGAAGCAGTGCAGAGTTGGCCAAGACTGTCCTCAGCTACAGAGATTTGGAGTTTCCTTGGTTTGGCAAGGTATTACCGTCGATTTATTGAGGGATTTTCATCTATCGTAGCGTCTATGACCAGGCTGACCCAGAAGGCTCCGTTCAGGTGGACCGAGGAGTGTAAGGAGAGCTTCCAAAAGCTCAAGACAACTTTGACTACAACCCAGTATTGGTATTGCCTACAGGTTCGGGGTCTTATACTATTTATTATGATGCGTCGCGGATTGGTCATGACACGGTGTTGATGCAGGACTGTAGGGTGATTGCCTACGCATCTAGACAACTGAAGGTGCATGAAAAGAACTATCCTGTCCACGATCTTGAGTTAGCAGCTATTGTTCATGCCTCTAAGATTTGGAGGCACTATTTGTACGGTGTCCCTTGTGAGATCTACACTGATCACCGGAGTTTGCAGTATCTGTTCAAGCAGAAGGATCTTAACTTGCGTCAGTGGAGGTGGCTAAAGCTGCTTAAGGACTATGATATCACCATTTTATACCATCCCGGGAAGGCCAATGTGGTAGCCGATGCCTTGAGTCGTAGGGCGGAGAGTTTGGGAAGCTTAGCATACTTGCCAGCAGCAGAGAGGCCTTTTGCACTAGATGTTCAGGCCTTAGCCAGCCAGTTTGTTAGATTGGATATTTCTAAGCCGAGTCGAGTTTTGGCTTGTGTGGTCTCCCAGTCTTTTCTTTATGATCGTATCAGGGAGCGTCAGTATGATGACCCCCATCTACTTGTCCTTAAGGACACGGTTCAGCACAGTTATGCTAAGGAGGTCACTATTGGAGATGATAGTGCATTGAGGATGCAGGGCAGGCTATGTGTGCCTAATATGGACGGATTGCGTGAGTTGATTCTTTAGGAGGCTCACAACTCGCTGTACTCTATTCATTCGGGTGCCACGAAGATGTATCAGGACTTGAGGCAGCATTATTGGTGGCGTAGAATGAAGAAGGACATAGTGGAATTTGTAGCCCGGTGTCTATATTGCCAGCAGGTGAAGTATGGGCATCAGCGGCCAGATGGATTGATTCAGAAGTTAGAGATTCCGGAGTGGAAATAGGAGCAGATCACTATGGATTTTGTTGTTAGCCTCCCACGGACTCAGCGGAAGTTTGATGCAGTTTGGGTGATTGTGGATAGACTGACCAAGTCAGCTCATTTCATTCCTGTAATGACTATCTATTCTTCCAAGCAGTTGGCATATCCGCGAGATTATCAGACATAATGGCATGCCGGTATCTATCATCTCTAACCGGGGTACGTAGTTTACATCACGGTTCTGGAGGGCCGTACAGCAGGAGTTAGGTACTCGGGTGGAGTTGAGCACAACATTTCACCCCTATACGGACGGGCAGTCCGAGCGCACTATTCAAATTCTTGAGGATATGCTCCAGCGCGTGTGATGGAGTTTGGAGGTTCTTGGGATCAGTTCGTGCCCCTTGCGGAGTTTGCCTACAACAACAGTTATCAGTCTAACATTCAGATGGCATCTTATGAGGCTCTATATGGTAGGCGATGTCGGTTCCCAATGGGTTGGTTCGAGCTGGGCGAGGTTAGATTATTAGGTACAGACTTGGTTCAGGATGCCTTGGAGAAGGTTAAGGTAATTCAGGATAGACTTCGCACTGCCAAGTCCAGATAGAAGAGTTATGCGGACCGGAAGGTTCGCGATGTGGCATTCATGGTTAGAGAGCAGGTCTTGCTCCGGGTTTCGCCTATGAAGAGCGTTATGAAGTTTGGAAAGAAGGGAAAACTGAGCCCAAGGTTTATTGGCCCCTTTGAGGTGTTGCGGTGAGTTGGGAAGGTTGCTTATGAGCTTGCCTTACCTCCCAGTCTAGCAGGAGTTCATCCGGTATTCCATGTTTCCATGCTCCGGAAGTATCATGGTGATCCATCTCATGTGTTGGATTTAAGCTCAGTCCAGTTGGACAAAGATCTATCTTATGTTGAGAGCCAGTGACTATCTTGGACAGGCAGATTCGAAAGCTGAGGTCAAAGAACATTGCTTTAGTGAAGGTTCAGTGGAGGGGTCAGCTGGCCGAGGAGGCGACTTGGGAGACCGAGCAGGATATGCGCAGCTTTTATCCTCATCTTTTCACCACTTCAGGTATGTCTCTATGCTCGTTCGAGGACGATCGATTATTTTAAGAGGGGGAAGATGTAACAACCCCGGCCGGTCATTTTGAGAGTTATAGCTCCGATCCCCTATTAACTGCTTCCCCCATATCTATTTCTGCTATTGTGACTTGCCGGTAGGTTTCATTTTTGGTTTATGGAGTGTTTTGGGACACTAAGTCCCTAAATGGAGGCTTAAGTCTTAGAATTTGGACCGTAGTTGGTACCGTATGAATATGACTCCGGAATGGAGTTCCTTCGATTCCGTTAGCTCCGTTGGGTGATTTTGGGCTTAGGGGCGTGTCCAGATTGTGTTTTGGAGGTCCATAGCTTATTTAGGCTTGAAATGGCGAAAGTTGAATTTTTGGAGATTTTGACTGGTAGTGGACTTTTTGATATCGGGCTCGGATTTCGATTCCGGAAGTTGGAGTAGGTTTGTAAGGTTGACTATGACTTGTGTGCAAAATTTGGGGTCAATCAGACGTGGTTTGATAGGTTCCGGCATCGGTTGTCGAATTTGGAAGTTTTAAGTTCTTTAAGTTTGAATCAGAGGGTGAATTGTGTTTTTAGCATTTTTAGTGTGATTTGAGGGCTCGACTAAGTCTTTGTGGTGTTTAGGACTGGTTGGTATGTTTGGTTGAGGTCCCGGGGACCTCGGGTGTGTTTCAGATGCTTAACGGATGAAATATTGGACTTATGCAATTTCTGAAGTTTGCTGGTTTCTGGTGTTTCGCACCTGCGGTGGGGAGACTGCAGGTGCGGACTTGCACGTGTGGAGTGAAGGGCGCAGACGCGGAGTTTGGAGGCTTGACCAAGGAGTGCAGGTGCGAGGGAAGTACCTAAGGAATCGCAAGTGTGGAGAAGGACCGCAGAAGCGGACAGTATTCTGCAGGCGCGCACACGCAGGTGCGGCCCCCTTGCCGCAGATGTGGACCCAGCCCTCATAAGTGATTTTTTCACCTACGATAAGTTTCCCGCTAGTGCGGTTGAAGGCTTGCAGAAGCGAGTTTGCTGGCCAGAAAATAGGATCTCGAGGGTTGATTTCCCATTTTCGATTTTGGGAGTTTGAGAGCTCGGTGTGAGGCGATTTTTCGAGATTTCTTCAAGAATATTGTTGGGGTAAGTGGTTCTAACTCGGATTGGGCTATATTTCATGAATCTATCGTTATTTTTATCTTCTAATTAGGGATTTGAGTTGGAAATTTGGGGGAAAACGGCAGAAACTTCATAGGCTATAATTTCGAGTTTTGGAAGACGAATTGAGGTCGTATTCGAGTAATTCTTGTATGGTTAGACTCGTGAGTGAATGGGTGTTCGGTATTTTGTGACTTTTACCCGATTTCGATATGTGGGCCCGGGAGGATTTTTGGTATGATTTCCTAATTTGTTGCTGATGTTTTAAACGTCAATACCACACAAGAGGGGGGGGGGGTGATTTGCGCTGTACCCAATTTTCGCTTAACTGAACTATTGAAGAACCTGGTTCTTCTAGGTGTTCCAACTACTACTGTTTGTGGAATAATAGATACTAAAAATAAAGAACACAGAGATTTTACGTGGAAAACACCTGGCTCAAAAGGTGAAAAAACCACGACCTACTACTCAGTAGGATTTTCCCAAACTTCCACTAAATCACTGAGCTAAAACAGCATTTACAAAACTCTTGTAAACCTAAGGATTAACTCTAATCCCGTTGTGGCACACAACCTCAACTGTTGCGACAACTTTAAGTTAGATATAACTTGAACACTTTAGGTACCTAATATAATTGCTTCTATGAAAGCTGAAAGGTACAATTTTAAACCACCTACTACAATTGAACTAGAATAAAAGATAAACACAATGTAACTGGTTCTTCTATCTCGTTCAAGTAGCTCCGGGAGTGCACACTTAAATCACACATAAATTTCTTGCAAAATCTCCTTGATCTTTTGCTCTCAATTTAGTTTAACTTCTGCGTATGTGCAATACCTATAAAAGAGAACAATAACTGTCATTTAATAGGTTAGTGATCAGAGTTTGATTAGGACTCAATTGCTGCTCTTCTATCGTAGAAGAGTTCATGATGTTCTCAAACTCTAACACTATCTTCATCCTGGATTGTGTTCTCTTCATATAAGGAGACTTTCTCCCCTTATCTAATATGCAACCTTTTCGATCAGATCAGGAGATATTGCTGCTTGATCAGTAGTCCTTATCTCCTTCACGTGCATCTCACATGTATAGATTGATCATGATTGTGCTTCACAAGATGGACCTGGTCCATGACTGAGTTCTTTTGTCAATCTTCAAAACGTCACCTATTCTTGGGCCAACAAATTTCCCCTTTTTGATGATGACAAACTCTGTGCTTTTTACTGATGTGGAACCTGTAAGAACTCAGCTTAACCATCAATACTAATCCTTAGAAAATTCACTTATCATCAAGGACCAGGTTAATTAGGTCATAAATATCAGTTTTTTCAGAATGTGTAAAGCACAATGTCTCTTCCCCCTTTTGGCATCATCGAAAAGTTGCACACAAAGTGTGAATTCCAGATTTTAATAAGTACTCATGGCCACTGGGGCAGCTGCAAGTGCAATCATGGTGCAATCAAACAAACATATTTAAACTATCAAGGACAAATTAATCATTGAACAAGAGAAAAAAATAGTAGTTATCATTGATAGAGATATGTTGCCACCTACAATCCACAAAAAGAAAGAAAAACATTCAAACCATGAGCAAAAACAAAAAGATAGAAAAATCCCTAATCTAGGTCAGTGAGGTACTAGGCAAGTTCAGGGGACAGGAGCTAGGAGTCCTAAGGCTTGGAGGAACTGGAGGGTGGGGTTTGGGTTTGGAGAAGATTCAGCATGTTCTGAAGAATTCCATCATTCTTCTCCTTTTCTTTGGCAAGCTCAGATCTGAGACCATCCCTCTCAGTTTTCACTTCAACCACACGAGCCTTGAGCCTAGC
>NW_017673013.1:151243-155582 GCF_001879085.1 Nicotiana attenuata
ATCGTCCTATCCCCCTCAGTAGTGGATTGAATAATTCCAGAAATCAGAACTGGAATCTGAGGTTTATAGAGCTCACTTGCCTTTTCCACTTGTGACTTGCTTTCCAAAGCCTGTCGATCTATTGATTATGGATCTGCCTTCCATCAGGAGAGACACACTCATGAGGAGCGCACAGTTCGAGTCTTTCGAGCAGCATTTTCACCCTACAGTACGTCGAGAACGTATGTTTAAGTGGGAAGGAGGATGTAACGACCCGGCCGTCGTTTAAATGAACTTCAGCCCCGTTTCTCCTATTTCCTGCTTCTTTATGTTTGGTTTCAGCCGTATTATGTGGTATCGGGGTTGGTTGGTTCGGTTCGGAGAGGTTTTTGGAAAGGAATGAGAACACTTAGTCTCTTTTCGAGTAAGCTTAGGTTGGAAAAAGTCAACCGGATATTGAACGTTATGTGAAAACGGCTGCGCGGATGTGGATTCCGATGATTAGGATAGCTTTTCGGGAGGTGAATTTGGGACCTTAAGGAAGCATGATCGGAGATAGGGTTTTGGAGGTCCGGGAGTAGATTTAAGGCTTGAATAGCGATTATTTTGGCATCTTCCGGTTGGTTGCGGATTTGATATAGGGGTCGGAAAGGGAATTTCCGGAGAGTTGTAGTGGTCCGTAGTGTCCATATGGGATGTGTGTGCAAAATTTCAGTCAATTTGGATGAAGGTTTGATAGCATTTTTGATCGAAAGCGGAATTTGAAGTTTTGGGTTCTTTGGAGTTTTGTGGTTCCTCCTTGGTATCTTGATGGTTTGATTTGTATGCGGATGTTGATGATTGTATGAGGGAGGATGTTGTGCTGGAGGATATTTGGTTTATACCCGAGAGGTGTTAGGAGAAGGATAGGTAGAAGAAAGGATCCACCATGATTCTGTACCCGCTCAATTCTCTAATTCTCAATCTCGGTATCGTAACCGCGCGCTCTCGAATCCTCATAAGAGGCCATCAGACCTACGGTGAGGGGATGAATATATTGGATGCTGTGGGTCTAACGACCATTGATCATGGCCTCTAGCGTTAAGATGAAGGAGGCTGATATGGAAGCAAGTATGGCGCGTGATATAAGAGCAAGCACGACAGTGATTACTCGGATATGACTGACTTCATTGAATCACTGAATACCCGCCACCTATGTCAAATGGCACCACTAACGCTAGCAGAGCGGGAAGGGACATGGTCTGTGCGTGACTCTAGTACGGAGCAAGACCCCGAGACAGTACACTTTGCTAAGGAGATAGTTCATGCGTGTGATCGCCTGCGAAGAACTTAGAGACTAGCGGTTGAATTTATGTCCTGGAGGATATTGGTACTCCGCATAGGCTAGACGAGAGTGTAGCACGGAAGAGTATCAGCTGTGACGAACAACCGAAGCGTAGCTGGGAAAGAGGTACAAAAGAAAGTTCAGTAGGAGAGCGGCAGAGCGGAGAGAGGGAGCTCGCCAGGTCGGAGGAAGTGCAGAGGAGGAATTATGCGATATAGGGGGTACGATAGGTAACAAGTAATTATACTGTGGGGTTGAACCAGTTGGATAGTTGCGCTATTGCGAGCAAGGAGTGAGTCATTGTGGTTAAAGTGTCCTGGTCAGGGGAATGCATGTGTGTTTCTGGGTCAATGACTGCCGGGCTGGAGTTGAGTCTGTGCGTAAGGCAATACTGTAGGGGGGGGCATTTGCTTTGCAGGTAACGGCTATTTAATGAGAGAACCAAACTTAAACTATGAAATGGTTTATTAAGACTGATTAATAAACATAAGAAATATATGTGAAATTGCAGACACCGCCTCTAGCGGAAAGAGTTGATGTGCGCAGAGCTGATGACCAAAGAAGAGACGTAAATATCACACTGGCGCTTGAAACAATATAGGGCACGACACATTGTATCTCACAGAGGATCCTCTGTACGCGCGAAGGAAAAAGACACATGTTTTTATTCTCGCCTCAGACATCGGCCTGCTTGCCATTTTGTGTTTCATTTGCTTATGTGGTGTTATGAATAGACAAAGAAGCGTTCGAGTGGAGAGAACAAAGTGGAGATGGCTGAAGGATTCAACATAGGCTTATGATGAACAAGTAAGAAAAAGAAAATGGATAAAGGAAAGGGGAAAAGATTGCAAAATCCCTCAGAGGCCTGTGAGTATGAAGGAGAATGCATGAGATTGTGTGAGGACTGGTCCACGGGGTCAGGTTTAAACAGACAAGAGTGGTATCCTCCAGTTAGAGGGTGACTCTTACTCGTGAATGCTCAAATAGTGCACTTCATTAATTACAGGCCTCCAGTGAGTTTCCTCCAGAAGAAGTCTTCTACTATGCTTTTCGAGCACTACCCTTCCTACACTACACTCACAGAATAGATCATAATCTGCAGTTGAGATAGCCTATAATCTAATGCAGAAGAGTTTCTGTCATGATGATCGGTACCTGGAGGTATGGTATTGTTAAGAGATAAAGAAAATGTTATATCTGAGTTCGGGAAGGAACAGGAATAACTTGCAATGTTTTGGCAGACAGAAAATTTTTAAAGGGAGGGACTGTCAGTATATATGGGAGCCTGGTGAAGACCGCAGGAATAGATATACAGGAGAAGGTGGTGAGCTTTAGTCTGCTCCAGGATGGAGGACATGAAGTACATGTCAATTGGACAATGAGTTCAGGCTACTAGCCAGGGGAATCTAACTGATGATGATATTTATTGGCAAAAGGCTTCTGTGTGTCAAGGATAGGAGGCGCCATTGTTAGTTTGCAGCGTGGTGAAAATGGGAGTTACACCAAGTGCCAGTTTGATGCTACCAGAAATTGGGAGAAAATGCCTAGACTATATCCAACTCACCTTGATAGGGTTTTGACTGAGTTAAGTAGCAAGGAGAGTATACGGTTGGACACCATGCCTAAGACTCCTCCCTATGCTCTTGCGATCAACCAAGGAGGTTTTGCTGATTCACAAGATGATGAAATTAGTAAAGGCTCGAGTTGCGTGTGTGAGCAAAGTGATGAGCGACCTGAGCACAAGTTGTGTTTCGAATTTGTCAACAAATGCTTATTGCCCAGACAGGAGAGAAGACACCTGCAGAACTACATGGATCTGGTTCTTATGGAGTGTCCTGGAAAGAGGAAAGCAAAATCAACTGGCATGCCTTCATTATCAAGACTGCTAGACAGGGTCATAAATGGCTCCAAGGCTCTGCTACTGCCATATGGCTTTATCTAAACCACAGTTCTGGACAGGCTCAATGTGCTCTCTGAATAAATGGGAAATGGCCTCAGAGCAAGAACATTTTGGCATCAACACTCTTCTTGCTTGTGACTATCCAGTCAAATCCATCCCAAATGAACCTGGTTCAATCCCAGAAGACACCCATTCACAGCAAAGTTAGGGCTCTGGTTCAGGAATGCAGCCAAAGAATGCTGAAATATTATAGGACTTCTGCTCATGATTGAAATATTAATCTTTCTAATTGTGCAGAGTATAGAAAACATACCTTAACTTTCATATGAACCCATACTGATGAACCAAGTTCTTCATTTAGAACTCTCTTGAACATACCTCAAATGCCATAATAGAAAATTTTTGTATGAGATCAGTGAGTCATATAAACACATGTCACAGGAGTGTACTAATTAAAGTATGAAGCTGAGTAAGAATTGATCTAGATATTTACACAAGTTCAAAGTTCCTAGCCAAAAATTTTTTTTTTCATTTTTTTTCATTGTGCATTCTGAGCTGGACCTATTAGGTGATCTTAATCATCCCTAACTCCAACCTGTTCCTCTCAAAGTTTTCTCTACTCAGTGCTTTATTAAAGATGTCAGCAATTTGTTTATCAGTAGCACAAAATTCTATGGAGATCAATCCTTTCTCATAGTTATCTCTCAAGAAGTGGTGTCTAACATCTATGTGCTTAGTCCTCTTATGATGAACAGGGTTCTTTGTCATACTTATAGCACTAGTGTTATCATAGAATATAGGAATGCAACCAATTTCAATACCAAAATCTACCAGCTGCTGTTTGATCCATAGCAATTGAGCACAACAAGATGCAGCAGCAACATACTCAGCCTCAGCAGTGGATAGGGCCACTGAATTTTGCTTTTTAGTGGCCCATGATACAAGACATGAACCAAGAAAGTGAGCCATACCTGAGGTGCTTTTCCTATCCACAAGGAAACCTGCATAATCAGCATCAGCATATCCTACTAGATTGAAAATTACTCCCTTTAAGGATACCAAAGACACAGATCAGTGGTGCCTTTCAAATATCTTAGTATCCTCTTGACAGCAGTCAAGTGAGACTCTTTTGGATT
>NW_017673014.1:0-18959 GCF_001879085.1 Nicotiana attenuata
GAGAAGAGTCTTGTTTTCGAAAATAGTTAGTTTTATTTGACCGAACTACGCTGGTTTGATTCTCACCGGATGTGAGATACGTAGGCAACCCTCGTCGGGTCCAACCACCCTTTTTCACAAATAGCCAAAAATACCAAGACTTTAACTTTTTATCAAAATAAGTCGGGTGCCGCCATTCTTGTTTAAAATAAGCCGAATGTCCCCAAAAGGGGCTTCGGAAGGCTATTTTTGCAAGAACAGCCACCCTGAGTCATTTTAAAATGGTTTGCGGGCACAACCTTAAAATCTCCCTCCCGGAAGTGCTGAAAGGCCGTATTTGTCGAGCCTTTGTTTCCTTAAATAAACATTTTTACACAAAATAGCCACTTTTCTTTTAAAGCCAAAATAAGTCATTAAATAGTCAGTTTTCTTTAAATAAGTCACACTTTTCCTTAAAATTCCTTGTCCAGGATGACCCAGTTGACATTGAAACCTTCTCAGTCTTGCGCAGGCCCGTGGCGATGCCGAGTGATGCCCCGCGGGCCCCAGGGTTTGAAGCTTTGATGTATTCCTAGTTAATCGAGTCTGTATTTTTATTTTTGAGTCTGTTTTTGTAACTCCCCTTTTTGAAAAAAAAAAGAAAAAAAAAAGAAAAGCAAATAGTCTGGTAGCTTTTGTAATCGCAGTTGTTACTAATGAAAAATTGAGAAAAATTCCCCAAAAATTGTTTCCTTATTTTCGCATTTGTTTTCAAGAACTACGCTCGGTCTGATTCACGCGGGGTCGTGATACGTAGGCAATCTCCATAGGATTCGACAGTAACTAAATGAAAAAAAAAAGGAAAAACAAGAAAAGAATGAAAGGAAAGAGGTGAAAAACACGAAAGGAAAGAAAAACAAAAGAGGGAAAAAGAAAAAATAAAAAGAAAATAAGAAACCAAACGAAAGGAACGAAGGCAAACAAGAGGAAATAAAAGGGAGCAAGAGAAAAAGAAAGAAAAGAGCGGAAAAATAATTTTGAGGCAGGGAGAATGGGAACAAGACAAACCAAGGCAAAAAAAGGAAAAGAAAAGAGAGGAAAGTGAGAGGAAAACAAAGAAAAGAGGGAAAGACAAGAAACAAACAATGGAAAACACGAGGGAAGAATGAGAGGAAAGGCATGGCAAATAAAGAAAAATGAAAGCCGGGATGACGCATGCAACCAAGCGAAGTCATAATAGAAACCGTTTGTCACACCTCCTTTTTTTCTTACTACACCCCGTGAAGGATATAATAAAGGGAGTTTTTCCAAGAATGCAAACATTGCCATTGCATTATTTATCAAAGCTAATTCCCAGTTCAAATTGCCAATAACTAACTGGGAGGCATCCAAATGAAAAATAGACTGAGCTATTCCACTGATTTACACTCAGATGTAGCTCACAACATGGTATTTATTAACAACTAACAAGATGCCATATATCATAAACTTGGAATATAAACAAACAAAAAAAAACAGGTAGGCTAAATTATGAACCAAAAGAAAGACTGATCACAACTACTAATGCAAACTCCAAATGCCATCTTGATTCCAAGTCAACCTTACATTGAGTGAATTGCAGAAATATACCTGGATAATCAGCAAAAGAAAATAGAGCTGAGAGGGAATTCGAAGAGAACAGCAGCAGCAGACTCAGACCAAGGAATCAGTACTAAAAAAAACACTCCAACCCCAGCAGAAATCAAAACCAGATTAAACGACTCGAACTCGATTCAGTTCACCCCCAGAATAAAGCAGAAACAGATTCGGGGAATAAAAACTTCAATATCCAAAGCAATAGAACAGTCTTTTTTTTAAAAAAATGTTTCAGCCGTTTTGCTTTTCTGGAATTCTCAGCTCTTAACCATACTAGCTTTCATTTCAGGAATTAAAAATCTAAGAAATAACAAAGAGACCTCAATATAACAGTGAAGTTTTCAGCTGTATTTTTTTTGATTTTTTTTCAGATTTTCTCTCTTAAGGTCTGCCTTGAAAGGCAAGTTAGGATGCCTTTATATGCAAGAAAGGTAGGGCATCTTTCATATTTTAGCTCTGCAAATCAGCCCTTTTTCAATTCTTGTTGTAGCTTAGGCGACCCTAATTATTGACTTGCTACCCAAGTTTTAATAACTACACATCTGAAATTTCACTAAGGCCCCTCACTAGAAGCTTCCAAATCAGTTACTAAGAGATTCCCTATGTCCTATTTCCTAAACTACCCCTTAAAGCCCCTGTTATTACCCCTGAAACCCAAAACCCAATATGGGTCAAAGTTGACCCAAGGTTAAGTTAATCCAAAACCCAGCCCAAACCATGAGCTTGCATTAACAGCCCACATTTGAGCTTTCAAACTCTGCACTTAATAGAAATCTTCCAAATGGAACAAACCTTTGAATTTCAATAGAAAAAGAGTTTACTAAGAGAAGCTCGGCAGACAATTATTTAGCAATTTAAACGACTAATTAATCACATAATACCAGGATACTAAAATGCTAACCCGTTTCAAAATTAAACTAAACTAAAGAGAACTAAGGCTCAGGGCCCCAGCCTTAAACATTAATCAGAACAAGAAAAGAAGAGACGGAAGGAGGCCGGTTCAGTCATGAAGCAGACGACGGAGATGAAAGAGTAAGCACAGAGAACAAATACCTCGATGACCACAAGGCTGGATAATTTCAAACGATTTTGACTTAACTCGAAACTAGTATTAACCGTATGTTCCCTTTGAGAACAAACGAGCAATACTCGTTTTAAGCCTAATCGTTCATCAGAACACCGAGGACTCGAGAGATTTTCCTTTCCTTCGATCTCAGATTTGAAACCAGTCCGATTTGGTGAGGATTTTGGAAAAAACAATGGTGAAGGAGTAGGATGCAAGAAGCGGTGGTGATGGCCAATTTCTGGTGATGATTGGAGCTATTCCGCCGGCGGCCATGGCTGATTCGCTCAAGGGAGGCGTTATTTGGTGGGGGAGATGAGAGACAGGATTTGTTTAATCTTAGGTTTAATTGGAGGATTCGGACAATATTATGCAAATGGGGTAAATTTTTACAGCCATTAGATGAGATGAAATCGAGGGCCATGATTGACTGAAACCTTAACGTCGTTTTAGTTAGTTACATGGGGCAGACCGGGTTAAGGGAGCGGGTATGGGCTGGACGGGTATTGAAAAACAAAGGGGACACGATTTTTGGGCTTGATTAAAACTAGACTGGCCCAATTCTAGTCTTTTTACTTCATTTCCCTTTTAAGATAAATTATCCAAAATTCCCTTTCTTTTTCTTCTTCTTTTTTCTTCTTTTTTTTTCAAAATTAAAATAATTCCTAAATTAATTCTTAGAGACTAATTAACTCAATAAAATCAATAAATAACCCTAAGATAATTAACACAATTAACTAAAAACAAATTAAAAGGGAAGCTACTTAAAATCAAAGTCAAAAATTAAACATGCAATTTAAACTATTTTTGTGTGATTTTCCTTTTTATAAAAAACTTAATTACTCAACTAATCCTAACATGTCAAGTTAAATCCTAAATACGAATGCACATATATTTTTTTTATATTTTTCATTAATTAAAATGCACAGACAAAAATGTAAACAATTAACAGAAAATGTCACGAAAATCCACAAAATTGCAAACACTGGGAAAAATTATTTCCTGATATTTTATGGGAGTAATTCATATAGGGCAAAAATCACGTGCTCACACCGTTAACTGCTTAGGTGCATTCATTCCCCAAAAGGGCGGCTATCTATTTGTTAATGCTCCAACCACTAACAAAGTTGTTGTTGATGATGAGCCCAGGCAGGTGGTTTAGTTGGTTGGCATCCGGGCAACCCATTCCTACAACACCCGGTCAAAAAACAAACCGAACATGACAGGCCAAGAATCAGATACCAGTATCATGGACCCGTCAAAAGAGGTAGACGTGGTGGATGTCAAAGCAATGAGGGAAGAGATGTATAAGTTGAGGCAGCAGATGGCCGAGATACATCAGGCCTGGGCTAAGGGTCAGTCGGCGCCAGTTTATCCCGCCAATCCAGCATATATGCCACCTTTGGCTCAGTCCCAGGAGCCTCCTACTGTGAATTCCTCGCCAACTTTCCCTTTCTACCAACAGAGTTATGGCACCACCTCCTATCCTTCCCAAGCTCCACTACCCAAACAAAACCCTCCTCCACCAATCACCCCTGTCTTTGTGGTGCCTCTACCTGCCACATTGCAAAGATCTTCCAGTGATCCATTGTTTCAAACTCACGACAGCCAGTACTACCCTCCTGAGCCTACCTTTAAAGCTCCTGAGCCATATTCCTACACCCCTCACTTTGAGCTCTCGGTGGAAACTGACAAGCCGCTTAAAAATCCGGAACAGGAAGAGATGTTTCGAAAAGTAAAAAGCCTGGAGCAATCCTTCAGGAACATGCAAGGATTGAGTGGCCAAGTCAGTGTGGCCTACAAGGATTTGTGCTTGTTTCCCGATTTCCAGTTGCCAACAGGATTCAAGCTACCCAAGTTTGTTATGTATGACGGACACGGTGAATTTGGTGGCACATCTAAGGGGATTCTGCAACAAAATGAGAGGAGTTGGGGGAAGGGACGAGTTATTAATGGCATACTTCAGTCAAAGTCTAAATGGTGCGGCCTTGGAATGGTACACTCGACAGGATCATGCTCGATGATACACTTGGGATGATTTGGCCCAGGCGTTTGCATGCCACTTTCAGTATAATCTCGAAATTATCCCGGACCGTCTGTCACTGACTAAAATTGAGAAACAGCCCGGGGAAAGCTTCAGAGATTACGGTTTCCGGTGGAGAGAGCAAGCGGCAAGAGTCGATCCTCCAATGAAAGAAAGCGAGATGGTTGATTACTTCTTACAGGCTTTGGAGCCCACCTACTATGGTCACTTGGTGTTAGCAGTAGGAAAATCTTTCAACGAGGTAGTAAAAATGGGAAGTATGGTGGAGGAGGGGCTTAAATCCAACAAAATCATAAGCTATTCGGCAATCAAGGCAACTACCCAGGCTATCCAGAGCGGCACTGGAGGGGTATTGGGAAAGAAAAAGAAAGAAGATGTTACAGTAGTTGAATCAAGAGCTTGGCCTAGGGGCCCATCACCATATTACAACCAACCTCGACCCCAACCCCAAACCTATCCCCGAGCTCCACATAATCCACCTCAGTATTATCCTCCGAACAATGTCCGGTCATATGTCCAACCATCAGGTCACTCCCTATGGCAAGCACCAGCGCCGCATAATGCCTCCTTGCCTTCACAACATTTTCGAGCACCCAACAACCCTCGAAAACAGGGCAGGGAAAAGAACAGAGGAAAGGAAATAGTTTCACGCCAATTGGGGAGTCCTACACGAGCTTGTTTGAAAAGTTAAGGCATTCTGGCCTGATTGAGCCGCTCCTCGGCTATACTCCAGACCCACATGCAAAAGGCTTTGATCCTACTGTACGATGCATGTACCACTCTAATGTCCAAGGGCATAACATTGAAGATTGTCGTTCTTTGAANTTATACCTAAACTTTCCCTTTGTTTTTCTTCTTCTTTTTTCTTTTTTTTTCAAAATTAAAATAATTCCTAAATTAATTCTTAGAAACTAAGTAACTCAATAAAATTAATAATTAATCCTAAGATAATTAACACAATTAACTAAAAACAAATTAAAAGGGAAGCTACTTAAAATCAAAGTCAAAAATTAAACATGCAATTTAAACTATTTTTGTGTGATTTTCCTTTTTATAAAAAACTTAATTACTCAACTAATCCTAACATGTCAAGTTAAATCCTAAATGTGAATGCACATATATTTTTTTTATATTTTTCATTAATTAAAATGCACAGACAAAAATGCAAATAATTAACAGAAAATGTCACAAAAATCCACAAAATTGCAATTATTTCCTGATATTTTATGGGAGTAATTCATATATGGCAAAAATCACGTGCTCACAGCTGCCCCTCTTTGCTCGGAAACACGAAGAGTTTTCGTGCAAAGATAAAGCGGATACAAGCGATTTTTGCCCGTTTGAATACTCCGTGGGAAGCATTTTTGAAAGATTTGACCGCACCCTGCTTCTGAGGCTGCCTACATATCCTTTGCTAAAAAGGAATCAGGTCAGTGTAGTTCGGGAAGGTCTGGTAGCTGGGACTACCATGAAGCTGTGGTTTCACTGTTGCTGCTACTGCTGTTACTGCTTACTGAACCCCCTTATTACAGCGTGTCAAAATATAAAAGAAGCTAGACTAAGCTATGATCTATGAATTACAAAAGTCCTATCTATGTCTTCAAACTTGATCTTGTGGTTCTTGAACTTGTATTCTTCCACTGGAATTCTTTTGTTGCTACCTTGAATTGCATTCTGCAGTGTTCTCCCTTTCCCCAAGTGATGCTTTGACCGCTAAAACTTGAAATGTAGTCCTCTGTTCTCCAGGTGGGCTCCTGACTGTTGAAACTTGAAATGTATGCCTCTGTTCTCCAGGCGGGCTCCTGACTTGAACAAAATAGACAAAAATAAAGAAAATCTCTCGCCCCAGTTTGGTGACTGGGCATCATATTACCAGACATTAATAAGAATTTGAAAACTAAAACTTGAATTGTAATACCTCTGTTCTCCAGGCGGGCTCCTGATTGCTGAAACTTGAAATGTGTGCCTTTGTTCTCCAGGCGGGCTCCTGACTTCAACAAAATAGGCAAAAACAAAGACAATCTCTTGCCCCAGTTTGGTAACTGGGTACAACATGTTATCAAATATTAAAAATTAAAAGCTAAAATTTGAATTGTACTTCCCTTGTTCTCCAGGTGGGCGCCTGATTGCTGAAGCTTGGAAAGTATTCCCTTGTTCTCCAGGTGGGCTCCTGATTGCTGAACTTGAAAAGTATTCCCTTGTTCTCCAGGTGGGCTCCTGACTACAAAATAAACAAACAAAGAAAATTTTCTGCCCCAGTTTGCACTAGGAAGATTTGGGAGTTGTTAGCAAAATATAGATCACCTAAGCTATTGATGCAATGATAAGAGTAAAACTAAAGACTTGATTGGAATGTACGTCTCCTGTGAGCAAAACTAAGGACATTTGACTAGCAAATTCATCAGACTAGGTCGATGTTATCTTAGGAGAAAGATTCATCAGACTAAGATTGTGATCCTAGGAGAAGATTCATCAGACTAGGTTTTCTATCTTAGGAGAAAGATTCATCAAACTAAGATTTAAGATCCTGGGAGAAAGTTCATCAGACTAGGTCTTCTATCTTAGGAGAAACATTCATCAGACTAAGATTTTGATCCTAGGAGAAAATTCATCAGACTAGGTCCATTTTTGTTATCTTGCTATCTTAGGAGAAAGTTTCATCAGACTAAGTTTTCTATCTTAGGAGAACAATTCATCAGACTAAGATTTTGATCCTAGGAAAAGATTCATCAGACTTGGTTTTCTATCTTAGGAGAACAATTCATCAGACTGAGATTGTGATCCTAGGAGAAAATTCATCGGACTAGGTTGTCTATCTTAGGAGAACAATTCATCAGACTAAGATGTCGATCTTAGGAGAAAAATTTATCAGACTAAGGTTTTGATCCTAGGAGAAAGATTTATCAGACTTGGTTTTCTATCTTAGGAGAACAATTCATCAGACTAAGATTGTGATCCTAGGAGAAGATTCATCAAACTAGGTTTTCTATCTTAGGAGAAAGATTCATCAGACTAAGATTTTAGATCCTAGGAGAAAGTTCATCAGACTAGGTCTTCTATCTTAGGAGAAACATTCATCAGACTAAGATTTTGATCCTAGGAGAAAATTCATCAGACTAGGTCCATTTTTGTTATCTTGCTATCTTAGGAGAAAGTTTCATCAGACTAATTTTTCTATCTTAGGAGAACAATTCATCAGACTAAGATTTTGATCCTAGGAGAAGATTCATCAGACTTGGTTTTCTATCTTAGGAGAACAATTCATCAGACTAAGATGTCGATCTTAGGAGAAAATTCATCAGACTAGGTTGTCTATCTTAGGAGAACAATTCATCAGACTAAGATGTCGATCTTAGGAGAAAATTCATCAGACTAGGTTGTCTATCTTAGGAGAACAATTCATCAGACTAAGATTTTGATCCTAGGAGAAAATTCATCAGACTAGGTTATCTATCTTAGGAGAACAATTCATCAGACTAAGATTGTGATCCTAGGAGAAAATTCATCAGACTAGGTCCCTATGTTATCTTAGGAGAAAAGTTCATCAGACTAAGATTTCTATTTGGAGAAAAATCCATCAGACTAGGATTTTTCATCCTAGGAGGAGAAAATGTGAAAAGCAATGGCAGCATTTTAGTCACGCTAACAAGATAGGCAAGGGCGAAGATTTGAGAAACTTCCTTTTTGACGGCTCTCCTCTTCTTCCTTTTCTTTTCTTTCCTTTTTTTTTCTTATTGTTGAACCAACTTTCTTGCATTGCTTTGCTCCTATTTCAAACAAAGAAAACTTGTGAGTTTAAACTGTGGTGGTTAGTTTGTGGCCTTGAACGTTGAGGCCGGCTGCTTCTGCATTTGCCAAGATGACTGATTTCCACTCGAAGACCTTTCTTGTTTATGGACTAACCCCTTTCTGTGTCATCCTCATCACATAAAATACCTTTACTCCGTTCAGCCCCGATATCCTCTATTTGTTGCATTGCATGAACTGGCATCCCCCAACCCTTATGTCTCATATGAATCCCAAAGCACGTCTATTGCTCCCACTTCGCGTACATGATGTTCTTTCTTGACTTAATCACTGGCCTCGGCTATGAAGTTGTATTATTCCTTCACTTGCCTTGATAACCGATTCTCACTTGGAGACCTTGCTAACCACTTTCCTTAACGCAGAAAATACCTCTGATCCGTTCACCAAGCACCCTCCATCTGATATGTACCAAACCTTTCATGTTTCAATGAAAGTACCTTTGATCCATTCACCCCAAACCCTTCATTTGTTGCGTTGTTCATGAATTGACAAATACCAAGCCCTTGCATTTCACAAGGATCCCAAGGCATGTAGATTGTTGCCCACTCAGTGTGCCTGCTGTTTTTCCTGACTTATGACGATTTGATATGCTGGCCAGATCCTGTTTGTTCAATTGGAAAGCTGGTGGCAGATTTTGAAGTCATTTCTCACTTGTTATGACCGAATTGACTCAGGATGAGGAAGTAAACAAGACAAAAGGAACATAGTAGAGGGACAGTGGAAAGAGATGATTCCTAACAAGAATACTACAAAAGAAACCTATCGAATGTGGATACCAACTCTGATGACCTTGACATGCACCTGCAGCCTATTCTGTTAAGCAAATCTGACGTTCAGCTCTTGTTGTACCTTTCGTCGTGAAACTGGGCTTCAATGCTCCACTTATCCGATCTGATTCACAATCCTTATTCGACTTGTAGTGCCCGAAGGGTTTTCACCATCAAGCCTCTCTCATTTTGGTCTTTCTCTCACCTCACTATCGCCTTATGGTGCCTGTGAAGGTTTTCACCAATAAGACTCTCTCAGTTTGTTTTCTCTCAGCTTTCACCGCCTTGGGATACCCGTGAGTTCTCATCAACAAGACACTCTCATTCTTCATTTCCTTCGTTTGGACCGGAATGTTGCCCCTGATATGGTTCACCTCTACTCGCTTGACTCGGCGTCTCTCGAAGATTGATCAGAAGGTCTTTCTTTGGACCGTAATGCAGGCTTTTGGACAGGGTTAGGAAGAAAGGGTATCAAAGGCTCAAAACAATTCAACATGGGCTCAAAATTACAACTTTCGGAATCAGATTTCTCACAACAACCACAACTTCTGCCCCAGTTTCTTCCTTGGGGACTTTGGACTTTTATTTGGTGTGACTGAACCTCAGAGAGAGGCTGCCTACGTACCCTTTCGGGATCAAGTCAAACGTAGTTCAGGAAATAAAACTACGTTCGTTGTTGCGATCTTTCCTTTTCTTCCACTTTTCTTTTCTTTCTTTTCATTTCTTTTATTTTCCTTTTCTTTTCTTTTATTTTCTTTTGCTTTTCTCTTCTTTTTTTCTGTTTTTATTTTCTATGCTTTTTTTCTTTTGTTTTTTTTTCCTTCTTTTCCCCTTCTTTTTCCTTTTCATTTCCTTTCTCTTCTTTTTTCTTTTCTTTTTTTTTCTTTTCTTTTTCCTTTTTCACTATTTTTCTCTTATTTCTCCATTTTCTTTCCCCGCTCGGGCTTACGAGTTTTATTATTGATTCCGAAAGAGGGGTATGCAAGAAAATAACCGAGGCTCAAAGGGGTAACAAAGGATAAAGTGTTTGGATAGCAGAACAAAATGCCTTTGTCATTTCAATCTCCAAAACATGCCGAGTACAAACTACACAATTAAACAAGCTGAGGAAAACATTTGTAACACTTTGATTGCATCAGAATTACTAACCATATCCACACATTTGCCTTCTGTATTTGTCAATTACCCAGCACCATTTGGACAACAATCTCGGTACCAGAGCGGCCCCTGTAGACTTGGGGCAAACTTGCCTTTGGTTTTAAGCCGATGTGGCATGATGCATTTCCCCAGTATTTCTTTATGTTCCGTCTGACCCAGTTTCACACAATTTGGGCTCGAAGAGATTTCAAAATCCCTCGACTGTCCTTACATCTTCAACATTGTTTTATTGCTTCATTACTAAACTGACTTTTAAAACCAGGCTGAGAATTATGCGTGCATGTCATGTCACCAGAACCAGCATGAAAAGAATTACAAAAAGAGAAAGGAACCAGATAAAATGACTAGAAATGGCGGGAAACAGAGAATTGCATTAGACTGACGGTGAAAGGGTTTAGACAACGAAACAAGCAAACTAGACTAGCGTTACAAACCTTGAACAAACCTAAACAGCACTACACAAGCTACTACGACGAGACAAACAAGACAAAGTGAAAGGATAGAAGGGTTTGAGTCACAAGACAATATCCGGATTACAACCCTGAAATAACCCGGACAACAGAAATGACAACAAAATAAACCACCAAAACTCCAAGAGATGGAGCGTCTTCCCAATTACCAAACACGGCATCTTAGCCACTGAATTTCACACCAAGATTGCTGGAATTTTCACAAGTCTTCATCACGTTGTTCTGAGCAACTGCTTCTGGGTTTCTTCTACCGGCTCATTCTCACAATCAATCATACCCACCATATGCGTCTCATTGTGCACAGGAGATGGATCTTGGCCAGTGTTTGTTGCATCTGGATTTTGCACGACGATGTCGCCTGCATCAATAAGCTTTTGAATTGCATTTTTCAGATTCCAACATTTCTCTATGTCGCGCCCCAGGGCACCTGAGCAGTATGCGCACTGTTGAGAAGGATCGAACTTCTTTGGAGGAGGGTTCGGCAATTTTATCTGAATCGGCTTCAACATGTTCAGTGTCCTTAACCGCTGAAATAGACTGGCGTATGATTCTCCCAACGGAGTGAATGCTTTCTTCTTTCATAACCTCTCATTCTTAAATGCCGGATTGGGCCGGAAACCTGAGCCAGAGTATTTTTGGGAAGCTCGCGGGGTAGATGGGCATTTTGAGGAGCTGGGTACTAAGAATGTGATGTGCGACTTTGGGATTTCTGTGGAGAGAAGTAGCGTCGAGGAAGGTCATCTAATGCACAAGGATAACCATGGGGACGATGTCGAGGCTGGAAGTGTTGATCAGGAAACCCTATCAGATCGTCGTTTTCGTTCCTCTTTCTTCCAACCAAGCTTACTGGTTCGTTCTGAATGGCTTTCGAACAACTCACGATTTTGCCTGACTTGATTCCTTCTTCCACTAGCTCCCCCATTTTTAACACATCATTGAAAGGCTTTCCCAGGGCCAGGATCAAATGACTGTAGTAGGTGGGTCCCTGGGCCTGTAGGAAAAGCTTAACCATTTCTTCTTCGCTGATCAAGGGACTGACTCGAGCAGCTTGCTCCCTCCATCTGAGCCCAAACTCATTAAAGCTTTCCTCCGGCCTCTTTTCCATCTTAGATAGCGAGATGCGGTCTGGGGTAACACATGATTTGCATTGAAAGTATCGGACAAAGTCTTGATCCATGTCACCCAATGTAAGCCACTCATCGACATTTTGATGACCATGCCAGTCCAGAGCTGCCCCAGTTAGGCTTTTACTGAAATATGCCATCATCACGTCATCTTTCTCTCCAACAATCCTTATTTCGTCGCAATAGACCCTCAGGTGGGCTACCGGATCTCCACGCCCATCATACAAGTTAAATTTTGGTACTTTGAATCCTGCGGGCAGGTGGGCATCATGTGGCACAATCAGTTCTTTGCAAGTCGTGCTACCCTGGCCTCCCACTCTTTGCTTGTCCCTTAAGGGCTGTTCTGTGCTTGTCAACTTCCTGGGTACCTCATCTCGTCCTTCCCTTCCTGTAACCTTTTCATTTCTAGCATGGAGCTCATCCCGGGAGCTCTTCTTGTATGAATCAAGGACCATGTGGGCAACCTCTGGAGGGTGAAATTGGGCATTACGAGATTTGAATGGGTGTTCATTATTTGGGGTAATGGATGTCGCACCTCCTTTTTTCAACTACACCTCGTGAAGGGTATAATAAAAGGAGTTTTTCCAATTAAAGGACAATCAAAACGGGATTCATTTTATTAAGAGATTCAGGGTCACCACTTGGGAGATTTATGGTGTCCCAAGTCACCGGTTTGAATCCCGAATCGAGGAAAGGGTTTGACTCTGTTTAACAGTTGCGAACCAAAAATCCGGGTAAGGAATTCTGTTAACCCGGGAGAAGGGGTTAGGCACTCCCGAGTTCCGTAGTTCTAGCACGGTCGCTCAACTGCTGTATTTGGCTAAAGTCTGATTTTAATTCATGTCATCCTATAGTGCAATTTTAAAATTGTTTAACCGCTTTTAATTAGTTTTTATGAAAGTGAACGCCGTTTAAGAGCGTGTTTTTGGATCACGTCACATGAAATGCACCCGGATCCTTGCCACCTCTTATTCAACATTTTGGGATTTGGATTTGGGTCGCATGCAATGCACACCCGTAGTTAAGAAGGTAAAATTATTAAAAAACGCGCCTGAAGTGGCTAGCGTCTTGTTAACTTTGCGGAAGGCCATGAAAATTCGCTAAATGGCACGTCCCGAATTTCTAAATATTTTGGTATAAGCATTTGATGAGAGCCCCGCAATTTATATGTTTTGTGCGGCGAGGCTCGTCTCATTTTTATTTAAGGGTCATCCTAGAGCAAGCTATAATTTTCTACATAATTTCGTCTCTAAAGAATCCTATTTAATCAATTTTATCAATCGTTATTATTTTAAAAGTAATCAGAGAATTTGGACTTCCAGTTCAAGTCCACACTCGAACAAAAGGAGAACCTCTTAATTCGAGCATGCTACTTAACTAGCGAGCCCTAAACCCAAATTACCAACTTAAGGTTATGAAATCCAGCTCTTAACATTTGGGCCCTCACACGGGGCCCTAAACAAGTTCAATTCTGCTAGCACAAAACACTGCCCAAACGTGGGCCTGGTGCAACAAAAATCAAGTCTGAATTTTATCAATCCACAAGTTATCCAGTCTTGGGTCCTTGCCCAGGTTCAAATGAAATGTGAACTAAAATCTGACCTAGGACTGTGCATCAATAGATTGCAGCCCAATTTAATTACAAATAGGCTGTTGGGCCTTAATCTGTTAGCAGACCCCAAACCAAACGGAATTTCAACTTGTTTCAAATTGTTCCAATCATTTCCGTTGATCTTGTAAGAAAGGAGACCACGTACAGCTTATTCAAATTCGTCGAGTTACTCATTGTTAAAAATCCAATTTCATACTCAGATTGTGTTTAAGCTAAACTGATCGCTACAACTACTTATGGAGTTCAATGAATTAACATGAGGTAATTAACATCTACATCGAAGTCTTAAACTCAAGGACACAGCGCAATAAAAAATTCTCTGATTTCAAAATCAAATTACCGGTATCAATACTAAAGGGCTACACTATTACACACATCTATCAGGTGCGAATTTGACGTGGATATGGGCATACATTCTGATTGTAAGATCAGTTTTAAGTTCACAATGCTTTCTAAAGGTTAAACCGGCATGAGAAACCAAGTTACGCTATACTAAGGCTAATGTTTTTGATGAATACACACAGACTCAACAGTTCAACAGTCCAGATTTATTTACAAAGAGGTCCTTAGCTAAATCAAGGACACTAGTCGAAATACAAAATATTAAACAGCAAATTCTACACAAAATCATACAGCAAGCTTCATTTCATATTGCAACTTGATGTCTACATTGCATCGGATTCAGAAGAAAAGATCAGTAGCAGCAGCCAACAAGCAACAGCAGCTCAAAAATTGGTCTTCAAACCCAGGATTGATACCAAATGAAACCCAACAATTGACACAACCAGTAAACTAAAATCACCAGCTCAAACAGACCAGATTCGATTTAAAAAATGATCCCAGAAACCTTTTAAATCTCAATCACTGAACGAGCCAGGAAATTCAAACCATCTTCAATCTTAGGTGAACTGGATATATGAATTACAGGGGCTAGAATTCGAAAATATGGCAAGGAACTTCAATGGAATAGTTTCTTTTAGTATTAGTGTTGTTTTGGGTTTTGAAATTTTGAAATTCAAACCCTTTTCAGATCTCTCCAATTTGCAGAAATTTCACTCGGATTTCTATCTCTCCAACTTGTCTTCTAAGGCAAGAAATGATGCCTTTTATAGGCCTACATCTAGGGCAGCCCTTGCAAGTTTTATTTTGCACTTTAGTCCCTCTTAAATTTCTTGTTTTAGCTTAGGACTCCCTAAAATTCTGACTTGTTTTCCAAGTTATAGTGCCAAAATTAAAACCAGCCCCTGTTAGAAACTTCTAAAACAGCTATCAAAAGATTCCCTTAACCAATTTACCTAAACTAACCCCCAATGACCCTGAAATTACCCTGAACCAAGACGGGTCATGGGTCAATTTCAACTCAATTGTTACCTTAGAGTCTAACCTGGGTCAAGATAACCCACGACCCCAAATGAACGAGTCTCTTAACTGGGTCAATGATTGACCACAGTTAATACAAGGACATAAACCATCACGCATGACCAAACAGAGAATATAGAATTCAGAAAAATAAAATATGCAATAATTCCAAACTTTGCAATTAATCCTACCCTTAATTACTAACTAAATGAACTCCATTATTAAGGAAAAACAAAACAAAAATAAAGCAAGTAAAAAAAATGAGAAGTAGAAATACCCAATTAGTAGAGTCGTCAATGCCAAATTAATGCCAGGATATCTTGACATAGCGACGAGAATCAATGAATGATGATGACAAGGCTTGGCTGGATGAGGTTGGCCGGAATCTGGTGGGCTTCGAAACGGGCCAAAAATGACACTAATCGATTGGTCTTAATGAGAACAATCGATTGGCATAAATTTTGGCTCGAATCGAGCCTTGAAACCACTGGAAATCAGAAGGAGGAGCGGATTAGGGTTTTTGTTGTTTTTTGGAATTTCAGATTTGAAATTTGAAACAAATGGGTGAGGGTTTTGGGAAATTGGTGGTAGATATGAGATGAGGAGGGCGTGGTGGTTGTTTGGTGTGAATTTGGGGGTGGTTGAACGGTGGCGCCGCCGGCCGCGGCGGAGGAACCAAGGGCGGCGCCCTAGGGTTTGGGGATTTCGGTGGTTTCTGGTGGGATTCGGGGGGAATGGAGGGTGGCAGGGGAATGAGGGGAAAAAGGTGAAGCTCTTGTGCAACAATGGGGTCAATCGGAGCAACACCACCGGCAGAGGAGATTTCCGGTAGGCGGTGTGCGGCGGAGGCGGTGGAGGGTTCTCTGAGGGGTGGGGTGAGAGAGAGACGGGCTTGGGGGGGTAGGGTGTTGTTAGGACATATATATATATATCTATTTAGGCCCACTTCAGGGCCGTTGGATCAAAGATCCTCGACGGTCCTGATTGCCCATTAATGAAACGGGGTCGTTTGGTTTGGAACGGGCTGGACCGGGTTGGGCTTTGCTGGGGCGGTTTTGGGCATCTGAAATCGATTGGGCCAATTTTGAAGATTGGCCCAATTTTAAAGAGACAAGACCAACACATTCCTCCTATTTTCTTTTTTGTTTTCTTTTTATTTATTTTCTATAATTGATTAAACCCTAAATTAAATCCTAAATTGATCTAATCAAACTAATTATCCACTAAGATAGTTAATTACTCCTAAATTAAAAGAAGAAATTACTAATTTAATACTAAAAAGACTAAAAAATGCAAAAAATATACCAATTTTTAATTTTCAATTTTAATAAAGCAAATAATTGACTAATTAACCTTAAAAATATAAAGATGACCTAAATGCAATGCATGGTATTTTTGGGCTTTTCATGATTTTTAATAAAAATAAACGTGCACAGAAAATGCAAATAATTAGCACAAATTTCCACAAAAATCCTATAAAATTGCAAAAATGGAAAAAATTATTTTTGTTGAATTTATGGGAATAATTCACATATGGCAAATATCACATACTCACAATACACATGCTGAGTACTGTATTTCAAACATGCATGAGCCGGCATCTTTTATTACAAATAAACCATTAGAACCCTATGCTACTTGAAGTTCTATATATTTCATAATAATAAACTATCAGACCTTCACATAGAACATTTTCCACTAAACAAATAGGCATCAAACACATCCTAGAATAAACCACATGAATACTGCAGAAAACTGAAACTAGTAAAGGAACTAAATGAAGTTGGAAGAAACACGGGAATGAAATTAAAAGGGGAGCATTTAGCATTAGATCTTCAACTTCAGGTACATATTTCAAATGGAAAAACAGGCTTGCACTTCAAAGATCATTTAGGGTCCAAGAAGTACCTGGATATTAAAACAAAGCGAAAGGGAATGAGAATTTCAGCAAGGTCAGAAGTATGAGTAAATCAGCAAATCAACAGCAATATTCAGCTTCTTTAGACCATCTTCAAACCCAGAAAAACCAGAAATCCCTCAAAAACTTTTAAGTTCTTACTAACAAAGAAAACCATGGAACAATTCCAACCAATTTTCAACCAAAACAATGCAGAAACTTTGAGTATTTTTCAGGGTCTGAAATTCTTATTTCTGTGTGAAAGCAAGGGTCTATATATAGCCCTTAAGAGTGTCATGTGCTGAAGAGAATAATGGAATTATTCCTTCAGCCACAAGGCATCTTTTTTTTAACCAACTTGGATAGCTGGTTGTCCCTCATTGGCTTCAGCACGTTGTGCTAACCAAATGGGGACAGCTGCCCCCTATTCTAGAACATTCCCTCAATTCTTATCCTTTTTCCTTATTTTTTTATCTCTCAAACGACCCCCTAAAATTCCTTTAAATTTCCTTTGACCCCTAAATATGTCTACTGATTGCCAAATTGAACAAACATGAACAAGAGACCACTTGACAATCAAAAAAGGATCAAAACCAGATATTGATTGAATCCTAAACACCTAAAACAAATTAACCTAACAAAGACTAAATCATCATGAACCCTACTGTAATGAACATAAACCAAACCTAAACAACTAATGATTATAATGCTCAAAACACAATACTGCTGAAACGAAAAGGCAACCAATAAACAATGAACCAACACAATCTAATTACTGTAATTAACCTAAAAATATGCCAACTTAAACAACTAAGAACAGAAAACCCCATAGCAAGAACAACAAACAACAATGCGACAGTTAGCCTAAACGACTAAGTATTATTACTGGTTAATTAACAGGAAAAAAAAAAATCAAAGGAGAACAAAGATAAACAAGAAACTCTAAATAGATAGTGTTCCAAACCCGTTTTTCTTTCCTTTCTTTTTCGTTCTTCATGGTATGAATCAAAGCATGCATAGAAGAATAAGAACAACAACAAAATAAAAGAACAAAACAAAAAGAAAAGAAAAGAACAATTAAAGCTATTGCCTATTTTTTAAAGAAAAATTAATCAAGAAAATAGAAATGAAGAGAAACCCTAACAACATATTTTATTTATTAACGGGAACCAAAACTCAGACAATTATAAAAGACAAAACAAGAAAGAAAAGCAAAATAAATAAAGGAAACCCTAATAAATGAGAAAAGGAAAAGCAAACTTAGCTCTTTTTTGTTTCGGCTTTGATTCTGTTAAAATCGACCCCCAAACGTTTGTTCTTGTCAAGAACACACGCTTGGGGTGCATCTAGACCCATCGAACAGAAGAACAAACGAAAAAGAGGGGATATGCAACGGACCCGTATTCTTAGATCTATGATTTGGCCGAATCAAAAGGGATTTGAAGGAGGTGGTTTGGGGATTTGGAAAGGGGAGGGGACGACGGTTACATGGTGAAAATTTGGGGCCATTTGGAGAAGATTCGCCGCCGTGAGGCGATTTTCGACGGTGAAGGGTGGTGGAGGCGTTGGGGGGAATTAGGGCGGCTAGGGTTTCTCTAGGTTTAGTGGTTAGAGACGAAATGAGGGGTTCGAATGGAGGGGAACCTGGTTAGGACAGTTTTATACTTATGGAAGGGTAGTTCCCATCCGTTCGATTAAACGAAATCAACGGATGGGATTTAAGGACCCTAGAAACGGTGCCGTTTGGTGTGGGGTGGGGCTGGCTGGACCGGGTGTTTGGTTTTGGGCTTGGGGCTTGAACGGGTAAATAGGCAATTGGGCCACCATATTTGGTCTCTGGGTGGCCCAAATTCGAATAACCAGCCCCCTTTTCCTTTTCCAAATCTCTTTTTTTTATTTCCTTTTTCTTTTCTCTTTTTTTTTAATTAAAATCCTAAATTAATCTAAATTGTAAAATTAAACTAATTATCTAAGTATAATAATTATAAAAATTACTTGATCCTAAATTAAAAGAGAAAAACTACTAATAAAATTAAAGCTAAAAATGCAAAAATGAACCATTTTT
>NW_017673014.1:19499-29344 GCF_001879085.1 Nicotiana attenuata
CTTCTGCATTTGCCAAGATGACTGATTTCCACTCGAAGACCTTGCTTGTTCCCGATATCCTCTACTTGTTGCATTGCATGAACTGGCATTCCCCCAACCCTTATGTCTCATATGAATCCCAAAGCACGTCTATTACTCCCACTTCGCGTACATGATGTTCTTTCTTTACTTAATCACTGGCCTCGGCCTTGAAGTTGTATTGTTCCTTCACTTGCCTTGATAACCAATTCTCACTTGGAGACCTTGCTAACCACTTTCCTTAACGCAGAAAATACCTCTGATCCATTCACCAAGCACCCTCCATCTGATATGTACCAAACCTTTCATGTTTCAATGAAAATACCTTTGATCCGTTCACCCCCAAACCCTTCATTTGTTGCGTTGTTCATGAATTGACAAATACCAAGCCCTTGCATTTCACAAGGATCCAAGGCATGTAGATTGTTGCAAACTCAGTGTGCCTGCTGTTTTTCCTGACTTATGACGATTTGGTATGCTGGCCAGATCCTGTTTTGTTCAATTGGAAAGCTGGTGGCAGATTTTGAAGTCATTTCTCACTTGTTATGACCGAATTGACTCAGGATGAGGAAGTAAACAAGACGAAAGGAACAGAGTAGAGGACAATGGAAAGAGATGATTCCTAACAAGAAAACTACAACGTAGAAACCTATCGGATATGGACACCAACTCTGAAGACCTTGACATGCATCTGCAGCCTATTCTGTTAAGCAAATCTGATGTTCAGCTCTTGTTGTACCTTTTCGCCATGAAACTAGGCTTCAATGCTCCGCTTGCCCGATCTGAATCACAATCCTTTTTGGACTTGTGGTGCCCGTGGGTTTTCACCATCAAGCCTCTCTCATTTTTGGTCTTTTTCTCAACTCACCATCGCCTTATGGTGCCCGTGAAGGTTTTCACCGATAAGACTCTCTCATTTTTGATTTCTCTCAGCTTTCGTCGCCTTGCAGTACCCGTGAGGGTTTTCATTGATAGGGCTCTCTCATTTTTCAATTTTCTTCGTTTGAACCGGAGTGTTGCCCCTGATATGATTCACCTCTGCTCGCTTGACTTGGCATCTCTCGAAGATTGATCAGAAGGTCTTCCTTTGGACCGTAATGTGGGCTTTTGGATAGGGTTAGAAAGAAATGGTATTAAAGGCTCAAAACAATTCAACATGGGCTCAAAATTACAACTTTCGGAATCAGATTTCTCACAAAAACCGCAACTTCTGCCCCAGTTTCTTCCTTGGGGACTTTGGACTTTTATTTCGGCGTGACTGAACCTCAGAGAGAGGCTGCCTACGTACCCTTTCGGGATCAAGTCAAACGTAGTTCAGGTCATAAAACTACTGTCGTTGTTGCGATCTTTCCTTTTCTTCCACTTTTCTTTTCTTTCCTTTCATTTCTTTTCTTTTCCTTTTCTTTTATTTTCTTTTCATTTGCTTTTCTCTCTTTTTTTTTGTTTTTATTCTCTATTCTTTTTCTTTGTTTTTTTTTTCTTTTTCCTTTTCTCTTCTTTTTTTCTTTTCTTTTCTTTTTCCTTTTTCACTTATCTTTTACGCTGGTGTTTCTGATCTTTGCTATTGATTCCGAAAGAGGGGTATGAAAGAAAACCAATAAGGCTCAAAGGGGTAACGAGGGATAAAGTGTTTAGATAGCAGAACAAAATGCCTTCGTCATTCCAATCTTCAAAGCATGCCAAACACAATTAAACAAACCAAAGAAATCATACATAATATCTTCTGACTACATCAGGATTGATAACCATATCCACACATTTGCATTCTACATCTGTTAAATACAAAGCACCACTAAACAACACTCGTTACCACAAACATCCCTGCCAATTTGGGACCAAATTGCCTTTAGCTTCAACCTGATGCGGCAGGATGCATTTCAATAGTGTTTCTTTATATTCTACCTTCCCCAGTTTCACATGGTCCGGGCTTCAAATGATCTCAAAATGTCCAAATTTATTCTTATTTCCCTCAAGTGTCCCTATCATCTTCAAAATTGTTTCATCGCTTCATTACTAAACTGTCTTTTAAAACCAGGCTGAGAATTATGCGTGCTTGTCATGTCACCAGAACCAGCATGAAGAGAATTGTAAAAGGAGAAAAAAACTAAACAAAATGACTAGAAATGGCAGGAAACAGAGAATTGCATTAGACTGACGGTGAAAGGGTTTAAACAACAGAACAAACAAGCAAACCTAGACAGCACTAAACAAGCTACTACGTCTAAACAAACACAGCAAAGTGAAAAGGTAGAAGGGTTTGAGTCACAAGACAATATCCGGATTACAACCCTGAAATAACCCGGACAACAGAAATGATAACAAAATAAACCACCAAAACTCCACTCCGGCTGACCAAGAAATGGAGCGTCTTCCCAATTACCAAGCATGACATCTTAACCACTGAGTTTCGCATCAATGTTGCTGGAGCCTTCACCAATTTCAATATTATTGATTTCATTCAACAAGTTTTCGAGAGGGTTCTCATATTCCCTGTCACCATGGATCTTCCCCACAAAATGTGCATCATCATGTGCAGGTAAAGGCTTCTGTGCAATGTTCTGGGTGGCACTGTCCTGGACCGCAATTATCTCTTCCTGAATCATTCTTTCTATCTCTCTTTTCAAATCCCGGCAACTTTCGACATCGTGCCTCTGGACATTGGAATGGTATTCACACCTTTTAGAAGGGTCAAAGCTTCTTGCACGCTTGTCCACATGATTCGGAGGAATGGGTGCAATCAGGTTATATTGCTTTAGTTTCGCAAACAAGTTTGCATATGACTCTCCCAAGGGGGTGAAAGTTTCCTGCTTCTGTGCCCTCTCTTGCTTGAAATTTTGGCTGGCCCGCAAACCTGCTCCATGGGGATTCTTGTAGGCTCTTGGGGGTGGGTAGGTGTTTTGAGTTGGGTAAGCATTTTGTGGGGTGGGTGCGCGCCACTGCGCATGGGTAGGATGTTGGGGGTATGTTTGGGCATGGTAGACAGAGAAATGGGGATAGTGTTGTGGTGGGATATATGGAGTGTGGGGGTAGGTTTGGGGATGGGGTCGAGGTTGGTTGTAATATGGTGATGGGCCCCTGGACCAAGCTCTGGATTCAACTACTGCTACATCTTCTTTCTTTTTCACTACCCCTCCAGTGCCGCTCTGGATAGCCTGGGTAGTTGCCTTGATTGCAGAATAGCTCATGATTTTGTTGGATTTAAGCCCCTCCTCCACCATATTTCCCATTTTTACTACCTCGTTGAAAGATTTTCCCACTGTTGACACCAAGTGACCATAGTAGGTGGGATCCAAATCCTATAGGAAGTAATCAACCATCTCGCTTTCTTTCATTGGAGGATCGACTCTTGCCGCTTGTTCTCTCCACCGGAAACCGTACTCTCTGAAGCTTTCCCCGGGCTTTTTCTCAATTTTAGTCAGTGACAGACGGTCTGGGACAATTTCGAGATTATACTGAAAGTGACATGCAAACGCCTGGGCCAGATCGTCCCAAGTATACCATCGAGCATGATCCTGTCGAGTGTACCATTCCAAGACCACACCACTTAGACTTTGACTGAAATATGCCATCAATAGCTTGTCCCTTCCCCCAGCTCCTCTCATTTTACTGCAGAACCCCCTTAGATGTGCTACCGGATCACCGTGTCCGTCATATAAATCAAACTTGGGTAACTTGAATCCCGCAGGTAACTGGACATTAGGAAACAAGCACAAATCCTTGTAGGCCACACTCACTTGACCTCCGAGACCCTGCATATTTCTGAATGACTGTTCTAAGCTCTTGACCTTTCGTATCATCTCCTCCTGTTCAGGGTTTTTGGGAGGCTTCTCTACTTCAGCTGAGAGATCAAAACGAGGAGTGTAGGAACATGGTTCTGATGGTTTGAAGGTGGGTTCGGGTGGGTAATATTGGTTAGCATGGGTTTGGAACAAAGGTTCGCTAGAGGATCTGTGTAATGCGGCAGGTGGAGGGGCCACAAACACAGGGGTAACTGGTGGTGGAGGGCATGGAATTTGTTTGGGTGGTGGAGGTGGTGGTGTTTGAGAGGTGGTTCCGTAGTACTCCTGGTAAGTAGGGAAGGCTGGAGATGAGTTCACTGTGGGAGGATCTTGAGGCTGAATTAATGGTGGGATGTAGATGGGGTTAGCAAGATAGGCTGGTGGTGGATGTCCCTTCGACCAGGCCTAGTACATCTCAGCCATTTGTTGCTTCAGTTTATACATCTCCTCCTTCATTGCATTGACGTCCACTACTCCCTCCTCCCTAGACGGGTCGACAATGCTTGCTTCTAACTCCTGGTTGACCATGTTTGACTTATCCTTGGAGCGGGTGTTGTAGGAATGGGTTGCCAGAATGCCAGTCAACTTAACCACCTGCCGGGACTCATCATCAACAACAACTTTGTTAGCAGTTAGAGCGTTAACAGATAGATAACCACACATTTGGGGAATGAATGCACCTAAGCAGTTAACCATTTCTATTATGACTTCGCTTGGTTGCATGCGTCATCCCGGCTTTCATTTTTCTTTATTTGCCATGCCTTACCTCTCATTCTTCCCTCGTGTTTTCCATTGTTCGTTCCTTGCCTTTCCCTATTTTCTTTTGCTTTTCTTTCTAATTTCTCCTCTCTCTTTCTTTTCTCTTTCCCTCTTGCCTTGGCCTTTCTTGTTCCTACTCTCCTTTCCTCAAAATTGTTTTTCCATTCTTTCTTTCCTTTTCTCTTTCACTCTTTTATTATCTTTTGTTCGCCTTTTTTTTTGTTTTTGGTTACGGTCGATTCCTATGGAGATTGCTACGTATCATGACCCCGCATGAATCAGACCAAGCGTAGTTCTTGCAAATAAATGCGAAAATAAGGAAACAATTTTTGGGGAATTTTTCTCAATTTTTCATTAATAACAACTGCGATTACAAAAGCTACCAGACTATTTGTTTTTCTTTTTCTCAAAAAGGGAAGTTACAAAAACAGACTCAAAAACAAAAATACAGACTCGATTAACTAGGAATACATCAAAGCTTCAAACCCTGGGGCCCGCGGGGCATCGCTCGGCATCGCCACGGGCCTGCGCAGGACTGAGAAGGTTTCAATGTCAACTGGGTCATCCTGGACAAGGAGTTCTAAGGAAAAGTGTGACTATTTAAAGAAAGCTGACTTATTGTGACTTAAAAGAAAAGTGGCTATTTTTTCAAAAATTTTATATAAGAAAGCAAAGACTTGGTTTTGCAAATACGGCCTCTCAGCACTTCCGGGAGGGAGATTTTAAGGCTGTGCCCGCAAACCATTTAAAAATGACTCAGGGTGGCTGTTCTTGCAAAAATAGCCTTCCGGCGCCCTTTTGGGGACATTCGGCTTATTTTAAACAAGAATGGCGGCACCCGACTTATTTTGACAAAAAGTTAAAGTCTTGGTATTTTTGGCTATTTTTGAAAAAGGGTGGTTGGACCCGATGAGGGTTGCCTACGTATCTCACATCCGGTGAGAATCAAACCAGCGTAGTTCGGGCAGCTTTGACTTTGAAATAACTATTTTTTGAAAAATTCGGCAGAGTTTCGGGGTATTTTTAAGTATCGGGTTTCAGAGTCGGGCTTTATTTCTTCGTCACTCTTGGTTTTTTTTTTCTCTTGTTTTTTCTCTTTTTTTTTGATTTTTCCGCTCTTTTCTATTCTTTTCTAGCCGGTCAGCATGCAAGCCGAAACAAACAAATGTCCACGTAGCACATAGAATGCATCATGATGGTCTATTATTTTGGGTACACATGTCCTAGACGGACCCAACCCCTATGTTGAGTCCCCTAAGCCAATATGCACGTGATGCAAACAAGCGCTCCTACTAGGGATCCGGCGTGAGGCTGTGTTCTTCTAGGTTTAAAAAAAAACCTGGGGTTTTGGTCTAGACTTGGGGTACCCGAGCGGACAACTGGGGCCGAGGAGGGGGCGACGTACCGGGAGCACTGAAGTCTGCCCGGCCTTGTCGCCTGCCCAGCCTCGCTCTATTTGGTATATTTTCTAGAAAAAGCGAGATACGCGAACGTATGCACCAATTTTTTAAAAAAAACTAGAGGGGTGGCGTAAGAAGACAATTATATACAATGCAACAATATCAAAGCGGTAAACAGACAGCAGTTAGCACAAAGGTTCAAAAAATACAATAATATCAATAATAAATAAGCCAAGTAAAAATCATGAAATAAGCTCGAATTCTTGAACCCTGAACAAAGTTCTGGGTTCTTATCCCCAGCAGAGTCGCCAGAGCTGTCACACCTCCTTTTTACTACACCCGGGAAAGGGCGTAAAGGAGTTTATCCACTTAAAGGACAATCGGAACGGGATTTATTATTAAAATCAGAGTCGCCACTTGGGATAATTAATGGTGTCCCAAGTCACCGGTTCAAATCCCGAATCGAGGAAAAGGTTGACTCTGTTATATAGTCTGCGAACCAGAAATCCGGGTAAGGAATTCTGTTAACCCGGGAGAACGTGTTAGGCACTCCCGAGTTCCGTGGTTCTAGCACGGTCGCTTTGACCTACTTGGCTTATTGAAATTGTTTAATTACTGATTTTAAAACCTATGTGCATTTACTTCTTTCACCACTTTCGATTAAAAACTTATCTTGAAACGGGTTACGCGTACGTATACCCGCCCGTTTGGTGCGTCAAAAATCATATCACGTGAACGTGTCCACAATTAATAACGCTTAATTATTATTAAGAGAAGTTCGGGCCGAAGTTGCGCGAACGCATACTCCGGTTTTATTTTTAAAAGTGTAGTTGTATTACGCGGACGTATACGCAACCACACCTGGTATTTTAAACGGCCCTAAAGGATATTTTACGAAATATTAGTCATTTTTACATCTAGGTCATGAAATTAATGCGAAGGCCATATGTGATTTAATGAACTATGTAAACTAAAAAGGCGAAATACATAGTTTACCCATCCAACTTACGATCAAATCCCTGTTACACACCTGTTGATCACGAGTTTCATTTTACATACAAAACCTTTCAAAGGCGTGTCAAAAACACACATTTTTGATTACGTGTCACTCGCGTGTTTTTCACACATAAGAGGCAAGTGAACGATCAAAATTTTTTGTTTAAAGGCATTTTGACAGCACTGTCCAGCCTTTTCATTTTTCTAAATCCTTTTCTTATTTTTAGAATAAAAATCCACTATTCTTTTCCATCTTCTTCCATTATTGCAGCATTTCTTCTTATGCCTTCATACATACCACCAAATATATTTGCCAAGAATTGAGGAGGACAAAAAAAATCAGAGATTCAGCATCGTCGAAGTAATGCAACAGCCATATCCAATTGGGTTTTTAAAAATCATTTAAGTGTGCTAGATTTAAAAGTTTATCACAGGTTTTGTGAAAGATGGGTGGAAAATTCAAAAAACACCATTGTTGAGCTATTGAAAAAGCTTGAAAATTCAATTGGATCTTGTTAATTTTGGATTTTTGAACTGAACTTGTAACTCGATTTTGATTGACTAGTTAAAGTTGGCAATCTCTTCCAATTTGTGGTAGAATGTTGAAAATCCAATTAAGATGCTACTTGATAATTTCTTCCCGTTTGTGACTCGATCCAGAAAGGAATAGTAATTACAAAAGTTTTAAAAGTTCTTTTTTTTGTCCTTTGATTCTAAGTTATTATTTTTTTTTGGGTCTTGCTGGAAATTTTTCTCAAGAACAATGATAATGGAAGACAAGGTGGGAAAGATGAAGTAGGGGGTATATATGTAATTTTAAGTGTGTTTTAATTTTTTTAAATTAATGACACATGTCACGAGCATATTGGTGCGTGATACACACACATTTTGTGAAACTGGTCCAGCATGAAAGTGATATGTAATTGACACACTTTTGAAAGGTTTGGTGTGTAAAATGAAACCCGTGGTCAACAGGTGTGTAACAGGGATTTGGTCGTAAGTTGAATGAGTAAACTATGTATTTCGCCTAATTATTATTATATTATCAAATAAAGCTAAAGTGATTATTTTTTGAGTAAGTACTGGATCAGACTAATTAATGGAAGTTAATTAATGACAATAGGTGGACAGCCACATGGCTGTAATAGTGTAATGCAATGATCAAATCTATATTTAATTTTATACGAAAAGGTTAGCAAGGGAAAACTTAGTTATACTCAAACCAAAAAAAAAAGTATACTAATAATTGTGTTTGCATTTGAAGCTTACTCTGATAGAATTATACGTAGCTAAAAATATATTCAAACTTTGTGTTTATACCAAATAAACGAATGCAAAGTATGTGTAATGTTTTATACGTGCATTTAGCTCTTAACCATGGTTAATTGATAGTATGTATTTTAACTTGAGTCTTTAACTTGTTTAGTTTGATAGAAATATATAGCGTATGGGTAAGTATTTATTAAATTTGCATTATGGCAAAAGTAGCTACTTAATTAGTTAATTACGTGCCTTTAAACCTTATCAAAGTGTCAAAATATTCTGATGGCATGGCACTAATGTATTATTAGTGGTGAATGACACAGTTACCTACAAAAATAAAACTATTTACCCTTACCTACCCATTTATTTTTCTACCCATCAAACTAATTACATTTCCTACCCATAGTAGTTTTTATAGGGAGTTTTCTCTTTTTTCTCAAATTCTTTTTTATTTCTATGCTTCTTTTTTTTTTTCCTTTTTTTCTCGTTTTATTCTTCTTTTTTTCGTTTTTTCTCTTTTCCTATTCATTTATTTTTGCCCAAATCGTATTATTGTTATTTTTACAATAACTTATTTCACACTTAATTTTGACTCCTTTATTTTTTATTTTCTTTATTTCTTGTTCCTTTTCTAATTCTATTTAACTCCTTTTTTCTTATATTTTCTTTATTTCTTGTTTCTTTTCTAATTTCATTTAACTTCTTTTTTTAATATTTTTTTTCTCTTCATAATCTAATTTTATTTTCTGTTTTCACTATTTTTTATTATTCTTTTTTTTATACAATAAGAAAAATAACTGATATAGTAAATATTTGTTCACCTTTTTTAAATATAACTAGTATAATATACCTTTTGTCTTTTTTCTCATTTTTTAATTCAATTATTAAACTGAAATAATATCAGTTGTCACTTGATCTAATTCACTGAATATCACACTGACTACTGCTAAGCACCATAAATTACATAATCAGCTTCTAAGAATCAATATGTGATTGCCATGCAAACCTTGATCTCCTTCCCAAAAAATATGAGTACACATTCTACCATTAGCAGTAATACAACTAGTTATGGAACAAGAAAACACAATCTACAACCACCAAATCTCCATATATACTAGTTAGAATAGAAATGATAATAAAATACGAAAAATGCAATTAAAGTATAAGTAACAAAAAAGACTTCTAGTACCATATGATACCAATATGGTATACATGTATACCAACAGAGTATATGATTGCTCTAGAATATTGTTACAACAATCTGCGACTATATTAATGTACCAAAATATTAAAGGATGCAATAAAAGTATGAGAAAATTACATGCTCGCATTGCAAGCTAAAATTCGCAAAGCAACTTACTCTATGTTAACAGAGTATGTAGTTGTATCGGGTCGCTCCAACAATTGCCTGTAACTATAAAAATTATTACATAATACACATAATCTATATCCATCGGTACAAAAAAATTCCAACACTGCAAATCATGTTCATATAAATAACTCCAGAACAGAATTCACTTAAAAATACAGCTAAAACAACCAAAAAAATGTTTAAACTGCCATATGATACCAATATGGCATATTACTATACCAACATGGTATACAGTTTTACTGGTTAATTTTCGGCAAC
>NW_017673014.1:31462-107385 GCF_001879085.1 Nicotiana attenuata
TCCACTTCCCTTGAACTAATTAGCGGTTTATTGTCAAAATGATAGATTCCTCCTTCAATGACCTCTTGCTTCCCTATCGCTGTATCGAATCTTACTACTATTACACCATTTTTAAGCATCACTATTCGATCTACTCCCTGTTTCCCCCAAATCCTTTGAATATAGCCTTGAATTACAGTAAATGGAGGATGAGCCCCAAGTACATAGCAAATTACAGCATTCTTCCAGTATTCGACTTCGGAACTTATTCCCGTTGGTTTAATGTGTTTCAGGTGGTGTTTTAGGGTGACTTTCAGCTGGGTTTGGACTGGTTTTCAAGAGTCGTTCATTGCTGGTCTTAAGGTGATATTAATGGATTTATATCGTGAAGAAGATGGAGTTTTTGATGCCTTTTATAGGCAAGAAAGTAGGGCATCCTCACATTTTGTTTTTGCCCTTTAGTCCCTCATTTTGTGACTTGGTGCCCAAGTAAAAGCCAATGCAATTCAAAAATTCCAAAGATGACCCCATCCAAGCCTCCTAGAAGCTTCTATTTCTGTTATTAGAAGATTTCCTATCCTCGACTACACAATGACTTTTTTTAAAAAAAAAAAAAATAAGATAGAAATACTATACAGTGCGAAAGCTAATCCTAATTAATTAAACTAGACATGAAACTATTTTTGTGTTTTCGAAATTATATAAAGATAAAAATAAGGTACTATTTATGTATTTTTTTTTGAATTTATGAAAAATGCATAAACTAAAATATTTTTTATAATTTTTATTTTCTTGTAATAAAATAAAGTAAAAGCGTCAAAATTAATTGAAATAGCGCTATTAGGCCTAAATTAAATATTTACATGCTAAAATATGAAAAATCTTGGGGAGGGTCAAAAATCACATGTCTACAGTAAGAACAATATATCATCATGGAGTGAAGTATCAATAGAGGCGGAGCCAAGATTTCAAGCATGGTTCGGAATTTTAATTGTTTTAAGTTATTGGGTTCTAAAATAATAATTATACATATTCAATAATATTTCTTAAGACAAATACATATATAGTTCGAACCAAAGATATTGAATTCGGCCAAACCCGCACTCGACTCTCTACCTCCGCCCCTGAGTATCAACCAAGTTGTCTATAACCTCCATGATAATTGTGCTTTTAAGCAACACATCGAGAATTTCTAGTGAAAATTCTTATACAAAGTTGTGTTTTTATTATCCTCTAGAAGTGCTAAATATCATTTTATTTTAGGTTTATTATACACTAATAGTTTAAAGGATTTATACTAAAAATTATTTAAAGGTAACTGTTATAACTGTCCTTAGTTAGTACTAGTTCGTAACTCTTAAAGAGTATATAAATTACCGCATTTGGCTAAACATAGTGGTAGTATAAAACTTTAATGTAATCGGTGTCTATAACTTATGTCCGTTCATTTTAAAAAATTTCTATTAGTGAGGTAAAATTTATTTATACAATTAAGTCAATTAGAAATTAACTGTGTCCATGCTATGTATAGTTCGATAATAATAAAAAAAAGATGGTCAAGCTGTTGGACTGAGCAAATTATATTGTGTAAAGACTGTTTACACCACCGGCGGATAAAATTTATTTTGAGTTTTTCCACTTGTTTTCTTCTTATAGCAACCACACTTCACTGCATTTTTTCGATTATGTACAAGTGCATGTAGCAATTAATATCGAAAGAGGTAGTGCAAATTATCTCCTAATTATTTCAATCAACAATAACAAGTTGACTTGAATTCAGATCTTTTTTTTGCGGATAATAAATGTGAGACATGTGCCATAGGCATTGGAAGAAGTAAAGCAATAAATTGTAGTATTTCCTAATTGGTCCAATTAATAATGACACGTTACTTAATTTCAGATCCTTTGATTTCGCATAATAAATGTGAGATGTGATGATTACGCATACGTGCATGTGATAACTAACATAAGAAGAAGTAATGCAATAAATTAGGTTTTCTAATTTGTCCAATCAATAATGACAAGTTGACTTGATTCGAAATATTTTATTTTCGGATGATACATTATGAAAAGTGAAGATGAACTTATCCTTTGTATGTTTAGATTTTAATATGAATGCTATAATATTTCTTCTGCTAATAAAATTGTTGTCTTTATTAAAATTATGTCACGATCCGAAATTTTCAACCGTGGAGACGTAATGCCCCTAAAGTCCACTTGCTAGGCAAGTCAACATTAGGACATAATTAATCAGTTTTAGACAACGAAAAGCAATATAATAAGAATTAAAATTGTAGAATTTCAAAGTAGACATAATAGTTCCAACACCGACTAGCCAAACTCGGAATTTGGTGTCACTAGTACATAGACCATAGTAAAAAGTGCTACAACCAATGTATGAAGGAATTACAATTGTTCGAAATGAAATAAACAATAAAACTAGATAAGGAAGGGGCGACTGGGACTGTGATCTCCATGCAGGTCTACCTCAAGTCTCCAAATGCAGATGTAATCTAGGCAGCAACCCCGCTAAACGCCACTAGGACCAACTCCAGAATCTGCACAAGAAGTCAGAAGTGTAGCATGAGTACAACCGACTCAATGTACTCCGTAAGTGTCATGTCTAACCTCGACAAGGTAGTGATGTGGCTATGACAAGAAACCTACTAAAAATCTGTGCAGATATATACATAAAGCAACAGAACTAATAGGCGAAGCATTTAAAATATTAATGGGGAGGAAACATGTAAAAAGGGAGCAAGATCAGAACAGTAAGTGCAAATCACTTATTAGCCTCTTTCCGAGATAAACAACAATGCAGCCAAATAATTCACAAATTTGAAAATCAAGTAAAGCAATAAAATCATCGATGGCACAATATCACCCTTCGTGCTTTTACGTTCATCCTCACCATATAATAAGATAAATGCAATGGCACGGCATCACCCTTCGTGCTTTTACTCGCATCCTCACTATGTAATAATGATATGATAAAAGAAACAACAGGACATCACCCTTTGCGCTTTAATCCTCATATTCACTCATTTAATAATAACAATATGCAAATATGGCACGGCAACACCCTTCGTGCTTTTCACTCTTCCTCACCAAGCAAGAACAACAACTCAAAGTATCAAGCAAGGTGGGAAGCCAATTTTAACTTCAAACATGGTGTTATGATAAATAAATTCAACTTCCGATATCCCAACAACTTCAAATTAATCAATAACACGAAAGCAAATAATCAAGAATAACAATCTAACTAAAGCATATAAGGTATGGTAAAAGAAGCAATATGGTACAATAAATCAATTTCCACCCACATACTTTAACCCATGATGACACATATATATTCGTCACCTTGTATATACGATGACCCCACACATAATGCACATAGCAAATAGACCAACTAGTCCTAATTCCTTCAAGTCAAAGATAAACACAATACTTACCTCATTCTGCAACCAAATCAATCAATCCACCATGGCCTTGTCTTTCGAATAAGCCTCCCAAACAATCTAACCAATCAACGATCAAACAATTCAAAATAAGCTTTAGAAACTACCCACGAATGAAAAATATTCAATTTTGATTATTTTTTAAAAAGTCAACAAACGTTTACCCCGGCCCGCTTGGTCGAAATTCGACGCTCGGATCAAAACTCGATTAATAATTCACCCCCAAGCCCTGTTATGTGATTTATTTCGGAATCTGACCTCATGAGGTCTAAATCTCAAATTTTCAAAATCCCTAAATTTTACCCAAAGTACCTAATTTCTACCGTGAAATTGAAAGATTTGATGTTAAAAACTCATGAAATGTAATGGAGAATTGATAGAAAATGAATTAAAGTTTCTTACCAATGAATTTGGGAAGAAAAAGTTCTTCAAAAATCGCCTCTAGAATGTTTGGGTTTGAGAAATGGTGTAAAATGAGCTAAGTCCCAATTTTCTCCTCTTTTACCTAGTTGCAGGTGTCGCATTTGCGAACACTTATTCATAAACGCGATGCCCGAAAATGTGACACACGGATCGCAAATGCGATATTTTGTTCGCAAATGCGATATTTTGTTCGCAAACGCGAAAGCCTCCCCCCATCACAAAAGTGCTCAAATGCTTCACAAATGCAAAGCTGACCATTGTTACCGTCGCAAATGCGACCAAGATGTAAAAATGACTTCTCCCTCCCCCCCCCCCCCCCCGGGCAAAGCGAACATATTCCTCGCAAATGCGAGGTCACCCAGCCCAGGCCCCTGCTCGCTAATGCGATCTCTTAACCGCAAAAGCAATGCTCGCAAATGCTTGCTAGCCCTTGCATTTGCGAGATCTGCAGTATTGCACCAGCAACTGTGGAACACCAGTAGTTGCATACCATTTCAAACTCATCCGTTACACACCCAAAACTCATCCGAGCCTCTCGGCTCCAAACCAAACATGCACACTAGTGTAGTAACATACTACAAACTTGCTCGCTATCTCAAATCATCAAAATAACATTGAATAATAAGAATTCATCTTCAAAACTCAAGAATAATCAACTTAAACTTAGTTTTCATAATTTTGCACATAATGCACCGAAACGCATTCGGGTCACCCTGGACCCCAACCAAACGTGCGTACAAGTCCAAAATAATCACACGAACCTACCAAAATCGTCCAAACATTGATCCGGGGTCATTTATCCAAAATATTGACAGTGATTAGCTTTAGCCTCATTTTAAGTCAAAAATTATATTTTCATCAAATTTTCACATACACACTTTTTAAAAAGCGACACGGACCATGCACATAAATCAACAAACATCAAATAAAGCTACGGGAGGTCTCAGATCACAAAAATAAAGTCTAGTACTCAAAATGACCTATCGTGTCCTCACATTCTCCACCTCTAAAAGAAACTTTCGTCCTCGAACGGACATAGAAAGGTACCTGGACAGGTAAAAAGGTGGAGGTATGTACTTCGAATATCGGACTCGGACTCCCACATAGTTGCCTCGATCGGCCGACCTCTCCACTGCACTTTCACAGAAGGAAAACTATGGAATCTCAACTTGCGAACCTGCTGGTCTAGAATAGCTAACAACTCTTACTCATAGGTCAGATTATCATCAAGTTGCACCGTGCTAAAGTCCAAAACATGAGAGTTGTCCTCATGGTACTTCCGAAGCATGTAAATATGAAATATTGGATGTACCCCTGCTAGGCTAGGAGACAATGCAAGCCTATAAGAAACCTCCCCAACTCTCTCCAAGATCTCAAACGGGATAATAAACCTCGGGATCAACTTCCCTTCTTCCAAAAATGCATCACGCCCTTCATAGGCGACACTCGGAGAAGAACCTTCTCACCCACCATGTAAGCTACATATTGAACCTTTCGGTCCGTATAACTCTTCTGCCTCGACTGGTTGTGCGAAGTCGCTCCTGAATCACCATAGTGTTATCCATAGCATCACTGACCAAATTAGTGCCCAACAATCTAGCCTCTCTAGGCTCAAACCAACCAATCGGTGAATGACATCGCCTCCCATATAAGGCCTCGTACGGAGCCATATGGATGCTCGACTAATAGCTATTTTTGTAAGAGAACTCTGCTAGAGGTAATCTAGTCCCATGAACCTCCGAAATCAATAACATAGGCACGTAACATGTCCTCCAAGATCTGAATAATGCGCTCGGACTGTCCATCTGTCTGAGGATGAAACGTTGTGCTCAGCTCAACCCGCATGCCCAACTCACGCTATATGGCTCTCCAAATATGCGATATAAACTATGTGCCTTGGTCAGAAATGATAGAAATGGGCACGCCGTGCAGGCGGATAATCTTCTGGATGTAAATCTGAGCCAACTACTCTGAAGAATATGAAGTCACCACTAGAATGAAGTGTTCGGACTTAGTCAAGCAGTCCGCAATAACCCAGACTACGTCATACTTCCTCAAAGTCTGTGGTAAGCCTACCACAAAGTCCATAGTGATGCGCTGCCACTTCCATTCTGGTATCTCCAATGTTTGAATCAATCCACCCATTTTCTGATGCTCGTACTTCACCTTTTGACAATTCAAACACCGAGAGACCTACACAACAATATCTTTCTTCATTCTTTGCCACTAATAGTGTTGTTTCAAGTCACGGTACATCTTCGTTGAACCTGAGTGAATGGAATGGCGAGAACTGTGAGTCACCTCAAGGATACATTTTGAGCACAAATCCAGCCCTGAAGCCGCATAACACCATCATCACCAAACACAATCTCCTTAGCACCACCCCGCTGCACCGTATCCTTCAACACCAACAAGTGAAGATCATCAAATTGGCGAGCCTTGATACCCTCCAACAACGATGACTGTGCCACAACACAAGCAAGAACCCGGCTAGGATCCGAATCATCCAATCTCACAAATCAAATGGCCAAGGCCTGAACATCTATAATTAGTGGCCTATCCATTACCAGTAAATATGCCAAACTATCTATGCTCTCAGCTTTCCAACTCAATGCATCGGCCACGACATTGGCCATCCCTGGATGATATAATATGGTGATATCATAGCCTTTTAACAACTCTAACCATCTCTGCTACCACAAATTAAGGTTTTTTTTCTTGAACATGTGCTGGAGACTCCGATGGTCGATATAGACCTCAGATGGAATGCCGTAAAAATAGTGCCTCCAAATCGTCAGTGCATGAACAATTGCTTCCAACTCTAAGTCATGCACAAGGTAATTCTTCTCATAAACCTTCAACTGCCGAGATGCGTAGGCAATCGCCTTACCATTTTGTGTCAATATTGTGCCAAGCCCAATACGTGATACATCACAATACACGGTGTAGGATCTCGAATTTGTAGGCAACACTAACACTAGGATGTAGTCAATGCAGTATTGAGCTTCTGAAAGCTCACACTCGTCGGACCATCTGAAAAGAGCACCCTTCTATGTCAACTTAGTCAATGGGGTTGAGATAGATAAAAAGCCTTCCATGAACCGGCAATAATATCTTGCCAAACCCAAGAAGCTTCAACTCTTTGTAGCTGACGTAGGTCTAGTCCAGATTTGAACTGCCTCAATCTTCTTAGGATCTATCTTAATGCCCTCGGAAGATACAACATGGCCCAAAAAGGCAACCGAGTCCAACTTGAACTCACACTTTGAAAACTTGCCATATAACTGATGATCCCTCAAAGTCTGAAGTACAATCCGGAGATGTTGCTCATGCTCTTCTCTAATACGAGAGTAAACCAAAATATCGTCAATGAAGACAATCACAGAAGAATACAGATAGGGCTTGAACACCAAGTTCATCAAATCCATAAAGGCTGTTGGGATATTAGTCATGCCAAATGACATCACCACAAAATTGTAGTGACCATATCATATTCGAAAAGTTGTCTTGTGGATATCTGATGCCCTAATCTTCAACTGATGGTAGCCATATCTCAAGTCAATCATGGAGAACACCTTGGCACATTGAAGCTGATTAAATAAGTCATCAATCCTCGATAACAGATACTTGTTCTTGATAGTGACCTTGTTCAACTATCGATAACCTATACACATCCTTATCATTTCATATTTCTTTTTCAAAAACAATACCGGTGCACCCCAAGGTGAGATACTAGGTCTAATGAATCCCTTATCATGAAAATCCTACAACTGCTCCTTCAATTCTTTCAACTCAACTAGGGTCATACGGTATGGTGCGGTAGAATGAACTGAGTTCCCGGAACCAAGTCAATATAGAAGTCGATATCTCTGTCGGGTGGCATCCCCAAAAAATCTGTAGGAAACATCTCTAGAAACTCGCGCACAACTGATACTGAATCCATGTAAGGAACCTCCAAGTAGGATCACGGATATAGGCCAAATATGCCAAGCACCCCTTCTCGGCCATACGTCGTGCCTTCACATATGAAATTAACCTACTAATGGAATGACCAGGAGTCCCTCTCCACTCTAATCAAGGAAACCCTGGCATAGCCAATGTCACAGTCTTAGCATGACAATCCAAAATATCATGATATGGTGACAACCAGTCCATGCCCAAGATAACATCAAAGTCCACCATACTGAGTAATAGAAGATCTACCCTAGTCTCATAAATCCCCATAGAGACTACACACAAACAATAAACACGTTATACCATAATGGAATCTCCCACATGCGTAAACAAATAAACAGGAGCACTTAAAGAATCACAAGACACATCCAGGTACAAAGCAAAATAGGATGACACATATGAATAAGCAAAGCTCAAATCAAATAAAACTTATACATATCTATGGCAAATTGGAACAATACCCGTGATGACAGCATCAAATGACTCTGCCTCATCTCTAGCTAGAAATGCATAAAAACGAGGCTAAGCCGCACCACTCTGACCTCTACCTCTCGGACAACCTCTCCCTGGTTGGCCTCCACCTTTAATAGCCTGACCATCACCTCGAGTTGCTTGACCCCTGCCTCTTACTGGTTGAGCGGGTGGTGGAGCAATCAATGCTGGAACAATGGCACAAGTACCCTGCTGTGGCATGCTGCTCTTTGATCTCGGGAAAACCCTCGCGACGTGCCTCGCATCTCCAAAAGTATAACAAGTCCTCAACTGCTACGATTGTTGACCCTAGAACTGACCCAGTCGACATGAATAACCACCATGATAGCTCTGAATCAGAGATGCACTGACCGAAGCTAAAAGTTCATTGTAGCCAGCTGCTCAGGATGAAACCCATAAGAACCGCGACTACCCAAAGCATTGTGAGATACCTAAAGTGCTAACTAAATCGTCCTGGGAGAATGGCCTCTACCAAATGATCCCTTGCCTCTAAACGAGGCACCACTGAAACCACCAAAATGATGAGGCCTCTTCTCAGATATCGCCTCTCTACCCTAACCACGAATCCTCTCGATCGATCTAAAAATCTCTACAACCCGCTGGAATGAAATATCATCCCTAGTCTCCTTGGCCATCTATAGCCCGATACCAAAAGTAAGGCCATCAATAAATCTCTTCACCCTCTCACTCTCAGTAGGGAAAAAAGACAAATGCATGGCGAGATAAATCTATGAATCTGTTCTCGTACTGGGTAACAGACATGCTACCCTATTGGAGGCGCTCAAATTGGCTGCGGTACTCCTCTCCCAGAGTAAAAAGGATGAACTTCTTCAAGAATAGCTGTGAAAACTGATCCCAAGTGAGTGGAGGTGAACCTGCTGGTCTGCCTCGAACATAGTCCTACCACTATCTCTTGGTGGAGCCATGCATCTGAAATACTATAAAGTCAACTCCATTGGACTCTACTATACCCATGGTACGTAACACCTTGTAGCAACGGTCCAAGTAATCTTGTGGGTCCTTAGAGGGTGTGCCACCAAAGCGAATAGAAAATAACTTTGTGAACTTGTCCAATCTCTTCAACCCCTCTGACAACATTGTGGGCCTCTCTCCCCGAGCTGCATAGCAATGACAGGCTGAACTACTCCAGCTACTGGAACTACCAGAGTCTAAAATTTGTCAGCCATCTGCTTTGGTGTGTGAGTAGCGGGAGTCCGAGCTCCTCTCCCAGCCTGAGAGATAGTTGGTGCTAAAGAAAATGCATCGGCCTGGGCCACACTCTCCATAAGGCCCACTAGATGTACTAGAGCGTCCTGAAGTACTAGAGCGACAATAAACCTCTCTGGGACCTGAGCTGGTCCAACTAGCATGGTATGAATAGGGACCTCCTCCTCCCGCTTGAACTGAGGCTCTGCAATAGGTGTTGTTGCATGTGCTCTAGCCTGAGCTCTACCTCTACCTCTGCCTCTACCTTTGCCTCGACCTCAGCCTCGGCCCATACCCTGGTAGTGGCTACAACCTAGGGCTCGTGCTCCTGACTAGTTGTAGATATTTTGCGTGTCCTCACTATCTACGAGAGAACAAGAATAGAATGGTTCAAACTTCAGTGATAGAATAAATCCGCGCTATAGAGAAAAAAAGAAGTGACATTTCCTAAAGCTCTATAGCCTTTAGAAGATAAGTACAGATGTCTCCGTACTAATCCTCCTGACTTTACTAAGCTTGCTCATGACTCTTGAGACCTAGGCAACCTACTGCTCTGATTCTATGAGCGAATGAGTCCATACTTATTTATGTTATAAAGACCTATTCGTAATAATTTGAGTTTATTCATTCTGTTTTTCTTTATGAATTTTTATAATCTATGGACAAAATAAATAAGATAAAAACCAATATAAATATTACCAACTTGTCACGATCCGAAATTCCCAGCTGCAGGGTCGTAATGACGCCTAACGTCACTTTCTAGACAAGCCAAAATTAGTACATGACTAATAATTTTTAGACAATTGAAAGAAATATAATAAGAATTAAAGCTTTAAAATTTCAACATAGATATAATAATTCCAACACCGACCAGCCAAACCCAGAATTTGGTATCACCAGTACATGATCATTCTAAAAAGTGCTACAACCAATGTATGAAGGAATTACAACTATTCGAAATAGAATAAACAGTAAAACCAAATAAGGAAAGGGACTTTAGGTACTCCGATCGCCATGCAGGTCTACCTCAAGTCTCCAAATGTAGATGTGATTCGGGCAGCAACTCCACTAAACGCTACTTGGACCAACTCCAGAATCTGCACAAGAAGTCAGAAGTGTAGCATGAGTACAACCAACCCAATGTACTCCGTAAGTATCGAGCCTAACCTCGACGAGGTAGTGACGAGGCTATGATAAGACACCTACAAAAAACCTGTGCAGATATATACATAAAGCAACAAAACTAACAGGCAAAGCATTTAAAGTGTTAACGGGGAGGTGACATGTAAAAAGGGGACAAGATTAGAACAGTAAGTGCAAATCATCGATTAGCCTCTTTCCGGGATAACAGTAAGTGCAAATCATCGATTAGCCACTTTCCGGGATAAACAACAATGCATCCAAATAATTCACAAATCAAGAAATCAAATAAAGCAATGAAATCATCAATGGCACGGCATCACCCTTCGTTCTTTTAGTCTCATCCTCACCATGTAAAAGATAAATGCAATGGCACATCATCAACCTTCGTGTTTTTACTATCATCCTCACCATATGAAAATGATATGATAAAAGAAACGTTACGGCATCATCCTTTGTGCTTTTACTCTCATCCTCACATGATATAATAGATGATACTAAAGCAATCAAGTGTACGACATCATTCCTTCATGCTTTAATCCTTACATTCGTTCATTTAATGATAACAATATACGAATATGGCACGGCAACACCCTTTGTGCTTTTCACTCTTCCTCACCAAGAAACTACAATAACCCAAAGTATCAAGCAAGGTAGGAAGCAAATTTCAACTTCAATCGTGGTGTTATGATAAACAAATTAAACTTCCGATATCCCAATAACATCAAATTAATCAGTAACATGAAAGCAAAAAATCAATAATAACAATCTAACTAAAGCATATAAAGCATGATAAAGAAGCAACATGGTACAATAAATCAATTTCCACCCGCAGGCTTTAACAATTGACGATGCATATATACTCTTCACCTTGCATATACGTTGTCCTCACACGTAATTTACATAGAAAATAGATCAACAAGTCCTAATTCCCTCAGGTCAAAGTTAAACATAACACTTACCTCACTTCGCAACCAAATCAATCAATCCACCACGGTCTTGCCTTTCGAACAAGCCTCCAAACCAATCGAATCTAGTCGATTAACAATCAAACAATTCAAAAAAGTCAACCACGGGCTCGTTTGGTCGAAATCCTTGATTCGGACCAAAATCCGATTACAAATTCAACTCCGAGCTCGGTTATATGATTTATTTCAGAATTTGACCTCAATTTGAGGTCTAAATCTGAATTTTACAAAAACCTTAAATTATACCCAAAATCCTTAATTTCTACTATGAAATTCAAATATTTGATGTTACAAAAACATGAAATGTAATGGGGAATTGATAGGAAATGTATTAGAGTTGCTTACCAATGAATTTGGGAAGAAAACGTTCTTCAAAAGTCGCCTCTAGAGTGTTTTGGGTTTGAGAAATGGTGTAAAATGAGCTAAGTCCTATCTTTCCCTCTTTTACCCAGCTGCAGTTATCGTATTTGCGAACACTTGTTCAGAAATGTGATGCCTACAAGTGCAGCACACAGATCGTGAATGCAATGAGTGCATAATATGCTCAGACGTCACAAATGCGATATTTTGTTCGCAAATGCGAAAGGCTCCCCATCGCAAAAGCAGTCAAATGCTTCGCAAATACAAAGTTGATACCAGTGGTCGCAAATACGAGGTCACCCAGCCCAGACCCCTGCTCGCAAATACGATCTCTTGACCGCAAAATCGAGGCTCGCAAATGCGATCCAAACCTCGCATTATCAAGATCTGTAGTATTGCACCAGCAACTGCTAAATACCAACAGTTGCAAACATCCCAAACTTATCTGTTACACACCCGAAACTTACCCGAGCCCCTCGGCTCCAAACCGAAATTGCATACTAGTGTAATAACATGCTATGAACTTTCTCTCTACCTCAAATAATTAAAATAACATCAAATAACAAGAATTGATCTTCAAAACTCAAGAATTTTCAACTTAAACTCAATTTTCACAATTTTGCACATAATGTGCCGAAACGAGTTCGGGTCACCCCGGACCCAAATCAAACATGTGTACATGTCCAAAATTATCATACAAATCTATCAGAATTGTCAAAATACCAATTCCGGATCGTTTACCTAAAATATTGACTGTGGTCAGCTCTAGCCTCATTTTAAGTAAAAATTATATTTTCTTCAAATTTTCACATAAAGCTTTTCAAAAAGCAACACAGATCATGCACGCAATTCAAGAAATATCAAATAAAGCTATGAGAGATATTATAACACTGAAATAAAGACTAGTACTCAAACTGACCTATCGAGTCGTCACAAGTTAGCAACCGATTGCTTCTCTTTTCATATTAGTAGTAGTATTTTCTATATTTTAAGCAGCACTAGTGAAAACTATCTTATATAAGATAGCTATTTTAGGCATAGTGTAATATTTAAGAAAATTTCACTCTTAATGTATTGGATGCATTTCTCACTTTTTGAATCTACTAGCACTTTTTAGAACTAGTCACGAATTATTAAGCTTTTTGGATGCATATTAACGATACAACTAGATCAAAATCGATCCTGGGGAACAAGAAAAAAAATTCTTTATTACCGATAGGGGGACTTACTGCTACAACGTTATGCTATTCGGCTAAAAAAATATAAAGCAACGTACCAAAGACTAGTCACTCGAATATTTGGGGATTACATCGGCAAATCTATGGAAGTAGATAGTGATAATATGTTAGTAAAATCGTTTTGAGCCGACAATCATATGACCCATTTGAAGGAAGCCTTCGTAGTCCTTCTAAAGTATAACATGAAACTCCACCCAGAAAAGTGTGCTTTCGGAGTTGGTTCTGGTAAGTTCCTTGGCTTTCTGGATTCAAATAGAGTTATAGAAGCTAACCCCGTGCAAATTAAAGCAATTGAAAGCATAACTGAAGTGCTAAAAAGTTAGAAGGAAGTGATGAGGCTGAGCAAAAAGATAGCAACGCTTCGGCGATTCATATCCCGCTCCTCCAAGAGGTGCCATAAAATCTTTGTGGCACTAAAGAAGAACAAGAATTTCGAATGGACAGGTGAATGTCGATAAGAACTGCGAAACTTGAAAAGGTACTTGTCCAACCCACCTCTTTAGTCAAAACCCATATTGGGAGAATGACTCTTGGTCTACCCGCAGTGGTAAAAACTGCTATAAGTGTTATTTTGGTCCAAAAAAATGAAGGTACGCAATCTCTCATTTATTATGTAAGTAGAGCACTAGTAGACGTTGAAACCAGGTATCCACATTTAGAAAAACTTGCACTAGCACTCATAATAGTTGTAGGAAAGTTAAGTGTCATCCTATTTTGGTGGTCTCTACTTTCCTGTTGATGGGTATTCTCCATACTCTCGAGGCGACTTGCCAAATGGGAAATCAAGTTAAGCGTGTACAATATCCTGTACAAGCCTTGAACTGAAATAAAATCACTAGTCCTAATGGACTTTGATGCTAATTTTAGTACTAATATACTCCCCGTGGTGGAGAAAGAGGCATTAAAGAGTCTCTGAGGTCGTCTAAGAAAGTTGGACCCTATATATAGATGGCTCATATAATGTAAAAGGGTTCAGGCTCGGGGTATTAATCATCAAGCCAACTGGTGAGACACTCTGGCAGTCGATCATGTACACTTTAATTACTAACAATGAGCCCGAGTATGAAGTTGTTATTGCCGGACTCGAACTAGCTCGGGGACTCGGCGCCGAATGAGTCGTGCTAAAAAATGACTCACAGTTGGTCATCAACTAGGTATTCAGAACTTACATGACTCGGGGGACACGAATGCAGCAATACCTTAGAAGAGTGACTCAGCTCCTAGGCCATTTTCAAGAGTGGAGGGCAACACAAATACCCTGAGAGGAGAATGCTGAAGCAGATGCACTAGCTAACTTGGGCTTAACTGCAAACATCTCCAACTCAGGGGCAAGCTCTATCGTCCATTTATTATGATCGACCCTCAACTCCAGTTGAGAGGAGGTAAATACCATTAATGGGATTAAAGATTGTCGCAGTGACTTAATGATTATTTGTAGCACCGCACGGTACCCGAAGATAAAAAGGCTGCTCGGCAACTTAGGGTTCCGGCAGCGAGATACTGTCTCGTCGAAGGGTATATATACCGAAGAACATTTAACGGTTTGCTAGAAATTTCTTAGGACCGTGGATGTTGATTATGTGCTAAGATAAGTTCATGAAGGACACTACAAAAACCACTCAGGAGATAGGTCGCTAGTTAGGAAGCTAATCAGAGTCTAGTGCTATTCCACTTATTTTTTTAAAATATGATAAATGCCAATGATTATCACACCGGGTGCACTAGCCAGCCGAACTACTACATTCCATATATTCCCTTGGACATTCTCAAAGTGGGGTAAAAGTTTTACTTGTATTAACTGATTACTTTTAGAAATGGGTGGAAACATGTGCTTATTCACAAATCCGAAAAAACAAAGTGATCGACTTCGTGTGGAAGAATATTGTCATATATATCGGTGTACTAAAGAAAGTTGCATGCGACAATGGACCAAAGTTCGTAAAGGCCAAAGTGACCAAGTTTTTCGAAGAGTAGAAAATCAAGAGAATCACCTCCACACCCTATCACCCCCGAGCTAACGGACAAGACGAATCCTCAAACAAAGTTTTACTTGGATATTTGAAAATAAGGCTAGAAATAGCAAAAAAAAAGTGGCCGGAGGAATTGCCCGGAGTATTATGGGCTTAGCACACAACGGTGAAGTCGAGCACAGGACAGACTCCCTTTTCCCTAGAATAGGGGTCCAAAGTGCTAATTCTGGTCGAGATAGAGGAACCAAGACTAAGGAACACATATGTAACTGGAGACTCAAATGACAAAGCAATCGCACACAACCTAGACTTGGTCGAGGGATGAAGGGAGATGGCTTTGGTTTACATGGGCACACAAAAAAGATGAATCCAAAAATATCACAGCAAGAAAGTTAGCCTATAGCGTTTCAAGGTAGGCGACTATGTGCTCCGAAGTGTGTCTGTAGTATCCCAAGAGCCGAACGACGGAAATATAGGTCCAAACTGGGAAGGACCCTACAGAAACACCAAAATAACGCATAAGGGATCGTACAAGCTTGAAGAATGAATGTAAAGCCAGTAAAGGCGATTTGGAATGCTACATCTCTCAAATGATTTTACTTTTGGACTCCATGATTTTGCTTCTCTATTTCTTTCAACTTATCTTTTGAATTTGTTATCTTGTACTAATATTCTTAGAAGATAGGCAATAAATCGGCCTAGCCTAGATGATGACCCCACAGACCTTTCTAGCGTAACCAATGAACCTCCATTGTTTTATGCTAAGGTCGAATAGTCTGATAATGAAAGGCCCATTATCATCTTCATCTAAAGAACACTCCCCCAGCCCCCCAACTTCATGATGCATGAATTTGACCATCAGAAGAAATCGATGGTGCCAGATGACAGTCCAGTGTTCAACTCTTAATTACTCAAACCCGAATACTAGGGGGGAATGACACCCTATACAGGGTTCGCACTAGAACAATTAGGAAAAAAAGAACCTCAAGAGGTCGGAAAAAGGGTGGCAGAAGATCTCAAGAAAATTGGAAGGCACGTGCCCACCAAAGCTCGGAAAAGCCTCAAAGGTGTATTGTTATAGGACGGCCAAAAACCACAAAGAAAAAGTGGACATGATTCTAAGAAATAAGTCACCTCAAAAGAAAGGTGCAACTGTAAATTTAAATTAGTATAAGTCATCTTTGATCGTATGCTAAAAATGCACCAGTACGACAAACGTATACGGAATAATTTTCTCGTTCGAGTAAATGGAGTTCTATTTATTTTAAGAAATTATGTTTCACTTTATCTTTTTAATATGCTTTTTGTAAGCTTTCGAAATGAGCATGAGATAGAAGCCATTGTAATGAAAATAACTTTCATTACTAAGTTGCACCTGATGACGATCGCTCCCAGAGCAACGACTTTAAGAAGTCTCCAAGACAAAACGAAAAATGAAAAACTTCGACGAATATGAAATAGGCACAATCAAATTAGCAAGAAAATACATGTGCATATAAACATACTTCATTCATGTACAAAAAGGGTCCCAAAACTAGAAAGTACAAGAAAGCACCTAAGAAGAACTACGGACTTGGACTACGACACCGGGGACTTGAGAAATGGAGGTAAAAAGGGCATTCAGGTCATCATTGGGTGTCAAAGGGGTTGAGAAGTCAGGTTCAACCTCATCCTCCGCCTCGTCCAAATCGGTACTTATCCCCTACCTGTTAGGGGAAGGAAGGCCAAGCAGTACTCGAAGCTCCCTCGCCTCGATCTCGAGTTGAGTAAGCGCGAGAGGGATATCCAATTCATCGATATGTGCCTCATGAAGCGTGTTAAGGCGAATCTCCATGACTAATGCTCTCTCCTCATCCGCTTCCCATTCGGACCGTAGGCCCCAAACCTCGTTCTTTAGCTGAGAGCAATCTTCCCTCCGCCGCACTTACATATTCTTTTTCGATGCCAACTCCCTGTCTAGCATCGAAATTCTCTCAGAAGCCCTAGACTGCTCAACCCGGAGGGCAGCCTCACTGGCCAAAAAATTCTTTTATCTTTTGGTTAGCACTTCTTTTTGAAGCTTTTGTCTATTCCTAAAGGGCCTCCTTCTCAGATCTAAGCTCTTTAACCTCCTTCTGGAACTTCTCATTTTCAACTTTCAGCAGCTTATCTTACCTCACCGCCTTTATATCCATGGCCACATCGAACTGAACCATTTTTAAGGCTCCCGTGGAGAGGGAAACTAGCTGTTTTGAAAAGTGTAGAAGGAAAGAGGAATAAGCATGATACCTCCAACAATATGAACGCAAAAACAAAACTGAGTAAGGAGTTTACCTTGGCAACTTCGTGGGTTATCTGAGTTACTAGTGCCTCGGTATTCATCGGCTCCATCTGAACCCACTCGTTCTGATTCAACAGCTTGGGGATTTGTACAACTATTGGCTTGGGATTCATGAAGACGTCAGCACCACCGGGAAGGAAGAGACTAATAACCCTCTGGTCATCAATGGTCGGGTGTGATGAACTAACAGGAGCATGAATCAGCATCTAAGAAGCATCTCTCAAGGGTTCCTCTCATCCAAGGATTACTCTGTGTGGTAAAGTCGACCTTCTAAACTCAGAGGAGGCGCGGTGTCCCTCCCTCACTTAATTTGGCCGATGGTTTGCCCTACTATTGACCCCTCTTTTGGAATTAATTCTGCCTCCACTCATGCCTTAAGGCCATGGAATGAGGGGGGCCTCCTCGTCAAATTCAACTTTAATGGGATCAGATGAGACCAACCTCTCTTCTTTGACCCTTGACAAGACGCTCTCCTCTTGGTCATCGCGTCCTTTGGGGGACCACGAGAAGGGGGTGCTAAGGAAGGACCGGTATCATTTCCTCACGACACTTTAGGAGGCAGCTCCCGAAGTAGCCTGGTGGCGTTAGCCACAAAGGGAAGGCCTACTTGGGCTTGTAGTTGAAGGGGGGATCTCTTCTCGAGTTGCACCCCTGAATGAATATTATTTATATCAGCAAAGAAAAAAGAAAAAAGGTGATAATTTTGAAAGGAGAAATACTCACAGCAAGAGAAGAGGTTTACCATGGTATTGCACTCGAATGCTGGCAAACGAGGCAACAATGGACTTCTAAGTCCTCAAACAGTTGTTTGAAATATACAGGATCTTGGACAACCAATCCTCAATGTCGGGCACTCTCTCGAGAAGCACCGTGATAGCTGTAAAGTTCAAAGACAAAAAATAAAAATGGGGGAAAAAATGAATCAAACCAAAAATAAAGTAAAGGCAATTCGCACACTTACGATTGTTGTTCCATTTCTCTGGAAATCGAATCTTGTCGTTCATATAAAGAAACTTGATCGGAACGACTAGGTACCTTTCGAATCACCAACGATCAAAGTCATCCACGTAGTCCAAGATGAGGGCCTTCGAGCCTCGCTGCATCATGCTAATCACTCCCCCTTAATAAATCTTGCGAGAATAGAAACGGAGCTGATGCTTGTAAGTTAAAACCACACCGACCTTTTTCGTCAAGGTGTCAAAGGCATATAATGATCCTCCAGATCTGAGGGCGTGTGCCAAGCACAATTTATACGGGATGCACATTTCGGAAATCACATTATCGATGGGAAGGATAAATCCCATGGAAAAAGTGTACATGCTTATAAATGAATACATGTAATAACGACCGGTTAATCTTTAGCCCCCCCCCCCCCCCCACGGAGAAGATCGAGGACGAGGTCCATCTGGTCCCTCCTATCTGTAATCTTTTTGAACCCCGGGGGAGAATTTTGTTGGTGATGAGATTTGGGTAGTGGAAGATAGGGGTATTCCGAGCCCCTATAGACTTTTTCTTAATATTGAAGTCATTGTCTTTCTTCAACTCCCTAGGTACGATGTCAGGAACTGTCCTCTCCGACTGAGAAACTAAATCAACTTATTTGGTTGTCCTCATCTTTTTTGGTGGTGGATGGGTAATGCACACCATCGTCATTTCTATATCGTTGTTATGAGGGGCTTTTTCTTGTGTGAGGGAAGGATAAGCAGACGGTGACTGGTCTAGAGAGCACAGATAATGAGAATCCATTCAGTAAAGATGAAACTTGATTTTCGAAGAAAATGTTTAAGTTAGGGAGAAGAAGATAATCGAGATTCAAAAAACGTTTGCAAGACTTGAAGAATAAAAGGAATAAAAAGAAAGGCAATGAGCCATCCTCCTCCTTTTATACCTATCCAAGCAATACCTCCCAAGCAATAATTACAATCGGTCCCAACCGCATGTCGATTGCATTAAAGGGGCACGACGTCAAACGTCAAGTACTTGAAAGGACACCTGACAAAATAGGGCGCCTTTTCAAGTAACCTTCCCGAGAAACATTAATCCTAACTCGAAAGCTACAAACACCGGATACGTATTTCGGTAGCTATGCAAACTCGATTTCGTAGGATCACCGCATATCACTGCACAAAGAACTATGTCATTATCCAACACAGTTTCAGATTGGGCCAACAGTTCTTCCCTCTCCAAGTGGCCTATCAATCCTTCTATCCACGTCTTCCTCTCCCAAGCAATTCAAAAGATTGATCTCCACTGGTATATTAATCAAAATTGAGCGAACGCCCGTTAGAGAACTAGTAAGGGGAGGGCGTAAAGTAGAAGAATGTAGCAGATGAAGACGGGAAGGCCTCTCTGAGGGATCAGCCACAGCTATTCATTTTCCCCAGTCTAAGGGAGAGGGTTCGCCTCTCACTGACTTCAAAGTTGGGGACTCTAAACTTTGGACCCCAAAAACCTCTTCTACTGATTCAAAGTCAGGGGACTCTAATCCCTTATCTTCTAATCCAATGTGGGTGGTGTCTCGAGGACGCTCATATCGGGTGATAGCTTAGGGAAACCCTTGGACACCATTAGGTCCCATCATAAATTTAGACCTTGTTCTTTCTAAGAACGACCCGTTTGAATGAAAATCGGAGGCTATGCTCTTCTTTTCAAGGAAGAAGACCTAACCCTTTACCAAGTAGAGTCAATAAAGTTGGGAAGACCTATCAACACTTGTGGAGCGACCTTCCTCAGAGGGGTGCCTAGAAAGGGATATAAAAAAGGATGTTAGAATAAGAAGCCCAGGCAATTGAAATGAAGTTGGTACAAATGCTTACCATGATTCTTGGCTCACAACTCCGAGACCTCAAATATGAATCTCCAGGACCTCTCCGTTATTCGGGAGGATGTAAAGATATTTCCTAGCCACTCTTCAATGTCTAGAATATCTTCCGATGATACTAAAGTAGCTGCTGAAAAAGAAGAAGGAAGATTAGAGCACTGAAAGATAAGGAAATGGGGAGGGGAAAATTAGGAATACTGGTGCAAATAAAGGAAACTATGCTTACGTCTTTCATTCGACCTCGCCGAAATAAGCCCATCCTCGGGCTTGACCAACTCATGAGTGGGGACTGCAACAAAATTATCAAACCACCCCATATCGTGGTCATCCTCGGCATCCACAAGGTTGTACCTCGACAAGCCATCAAAATAATTCTCTCCCTAAGCGGCTTGGGAGAAAACTGATGGAGAAGATGTGAGAGAGACAGAACGAAATAAAGGCTACACCTACCAATAAATGGAAGCACGCCATGATCCTCCGTACATTTAGCCTAACTTGACCTATGCAAACATTGAAATGGCGACAAAAGTCAAAAATAACTATATATATCGGGGGTTCAAGCCCAAGGTGAACAGATAAGTGTAGATGAAGGAGAAACCCAGTTTGCGACTTGAAATACTTTCAGTCGCCCAAGGAGCATGAATGGCAACATGATCTCCCTATCGACAATAACGAAGGATCTGGGGAACATGTTCCTCACGAACAAGAGAATCTATGTTATCAATATGTGAACCCCCGAACTAACTTACCGCCTTGTTCCACGCCTCAATCACTCCCTCGTAACCCTATCTGTTGGGAAGAACCTCTGATAAGTGAGGATTTTGACTGCTTATTAGCTCCTTTTAGCTTTTGTTTTAGTCTAAAAGGCATTGAATTGTGTTCCCGAAACTAATGAAATTCTGCAAAATTGCAAGAATGATGGAAGTTGATCTCCCGAGATGAAATCCGACTCAAAAGGGAGTATACCGAAGCACAAGGCAATAAAGGGCAAAGAAGCATAAATGTGCGTTCCGCAGAAGGAATTCTGCGGCCGCAAACCAAGAGGAAGATTTTAGTAGAACTTTGCGCAAAGTGTGGATCGCACATGATTTGTGCGGCCTAAAAGCTGGGCCAAGAGTCGAAGAACAGAGAGTATGCAAAAACACCAAGTCCAGGAGCCTCTGTGAATTGCGGATCGCATAAGAATTGTGCAGTCACATTCCTAAACTGTGCGGACCGTAGAAGATTGCCTCGCGCCCACAGTTCAGAAATGTACGGCCGCAGAACTCCACTTCCTGCCAGATGAAGAAATCTGCGGACCGCAAATGGAATTGTGCGGCCGCAAAACCTCCCGAGGGGAATTTTTGCCCGAGATTTTTAGCCTTGTATAAATAGATGAGTTTCGAAAAATTAGGTCAAGTTTGAACCTTTGAAGTTGTTGTAGTCATTTTTCTTTACTACTTTTGGAAGTTTTACATTACTTTGGTGTATTTACATTATTTTTAAGCTTCCACTATGAGTCTAATTACTTTTTCTTCCTTATTTTCTACAAACTCCATTATGAGTAGCTAGACTTTTACTAGGGTTGTGACCCAACCCTAGTGTGTAAACCTTATGGGTATCTAATTAAGTGCTTGTTTATGATAGGGTGTTGATTATTTAGCTTAGTTCATAACTTTAATTGTAGAATTAATGGTTACAAATATTGATTCATGCCTATTTGACTTAGTCTCTACTTGAGTAAAAGGGACCTAGTCTAGGATAACTTATACAACAAGGAATTGGGTCAATTGAGAGATTGATTAACCCAGTTAAAAGGTTCAACCTAGAGACAGTAGTAACCCGACTTGAGCTCTTATCAACTACTTTGGGTGATACCCATTTGGTCTTGAGAAAGCCAAATTGGGCAAAACCACTCTCTAACCGAGAGGTATTTAGTGTGTAATTTAGAGTTAAAAGTTATAATACATCCCAATCAACAAAACAAGCATTAAAGTCTTTATCCCATTAGGTAAACACCTAGGTCATTGTCACATCCCTAGGCTTTATTATCCATTTGGAAAAACCTTAAAAACAATTAACTCTAGTCTTCTTTATTTATTTTGCAATCATTAAATTAACACTAGAAATAGAAACCAAAATCCTTGTTGTGGAAGTGCAATCTAGATAATCCAATTGCTCATTTGAAATATATACCCTAACTCCCATCCTAGCTCCCTGTGGATTCGATCCCGACTTTTAGTTGGGTTTCTATTATTGGATACGATCATTTAATATCTCTTTTGATGTCATGCCCCAAACCTGGGGGGCGAGACTAGCACCTGGTGCCTCACCTATCCTTGCGTACCAACTTGCGACTAAGGGACTCTGAACATATAATCTCATACTTTGGCCATGTGCCACATTGCAAGATAATTTGCGATGCAAAATACAAAACTGAATGGAAACTAACGCTGACTAAACATCAATATAAAGCTGGGCCGGCAAGGCCGTCATAATTACTACAACTGAGAAACCAACAAAATATACATACAAGGCCTACAAGCCCAACATACTGCACTAACTGACAGGATATGTCTAAAAGCCTCTACTGATGGATGTACTATGATCGGAACAGGTCCTCGACCTACCCATAACCTGTATACATATATACACAAGATGTACACAAAAAAACTAGACCCGGTAACTTCGAAAGACGTGGAGCTTACTGATAAAGCTGAACTCGGGCAACACCTACTGAGGAGGTCTACCTGAACCTGCACGCATGAAATGCAGCGTCCCCAGAAAAAGGGACGTCAGTACAAAATAATGAACCGAGTATGCAAGGTAATAAATAACTGAAAGCTGAAAATGAGCTGGTATAATAACTGGGAGTCAAAGATAATCTGAAGATATGCTTACCTACTGATACTGACTCAACTCTCTCAATATAGTAAGTAAAATAGTTGTCCGACCCTATAAGGCTCTGTACATATATATATATATATATATATATATATATATATATATATAACTGCTCTGTCGTAGTAGGCTCGCTCATAGGCTCTCGGCCATACTAGGCTCTGTATCTTGTCCAACTGGGCTCGCTCATAGGCGCTCGGCTATATATATATATAACTGCTCTGTCGTAGTAGGCTCGCTCATAGGCTCTTGGCCATACTAGGCTCTGTATCTTGTCCAACTGGGCTCGCTCATAGGCGCTCGGCTACAGTAGGCTCGGTATATAACTTACCATCTGATCAGAGGTTGCCCAATAGGGGCCTGCCCATCGATTATAGCTCGATGGTAGTGAAAATACTGTAACACTGTATATATAGACTCTCTACTCTCTTGACTGGAACAAGACAATACTCAATTGAATATGAAGTCCCGATAAGGGAGAACACTGTAACTTATGAGACTAGGATAATGTATATAAATTCGGGAGTATGAACTTCTCTTTATGCCTCATTATCAAACACATGTAATTACGAGATCATGCCAAAATGAAGGAAGGATTTAGCCTTAACATACCTGGACTAGGGAAAAATCCGTATAATATTCTTGAGAAGGAGTACACCGTACTCTCTTAGAATCAAAAAAATCCCGTTGCTATTATAATATGGAGTCTCGTATGAATTTCCAAATCCCCTCACCTTTGTTCTTGGCTTTGCCTTCCTGTATAACTCTCTTACCAAATGGATTTTGATATTAATTCAAGATAAGTGTAGGGATGACTATCGTTCTTGGCTTTGCATTCTGTATAACTCACTTACAAATGAATTTTGGTATTAATTCAAGATAAGAGTTCTTGGCTTTGCATTCTGTATAACTCATTTACCAAATGAATTTTGGTATTAATTCAAGATAAGAGTTCTTGGCTTTGCATTCTGTATAACTCACATACCAAATGAATTATGGTATTAATTCAAGACAAGTGTAGGGATGACTAATATGACCTCTCTTTCAATGTATTTGCAAGGAGCGTCTTAGCATATTATCCATGTGTCCTCTTAATTGATTGTCTAAAGTCAAGTCATTATCCAATCCTCCTCTACTTGCTTCCATGTGGTGGCGGGGGGGGGGGCTTTGTCCCCACCTACAATTATTCACAAATCCTTAATTACATGGTTAATCTCCCATTAAACCAATAATTAACCAATTACCCACGTAATTAAGAATTATCTCAAATTACTTAAAATACTACTAATTTTTAATACACCTTATACATCATACTATGCCCGTTCTTATTTGCCTTGGTGATGGATGCACTGACACACCATATTCAAGGGGATGTGCCATGGTGTATGTTATTTGCTGATGACATAGTTCTAATTGATGAGACGAGGGTCGGTGTTAATGAGAGGTTGGAAGTTTGGAGACAGACCCTCGAGTCTAAGGGTTTCAAATTGAGCAGGTCTAAGACAGAGTATCTGGAGTGCAAGTTTAGCGCTGAGTCGAGGGATGTAGGCAGGGACGTGAGGCTTGGATCATAGGTCATCCCCAAGAGAGATAGTTTCAAGTACCTTGGGTCGATGATTCAGGGGGACGGAGAGATCGACGAGGACGTCACTCACCGTATAAGGGCGGGCTGGATGAAATGGAGGCTTGCATCTAGAGTCTTGTGTGACAAGAAAGTGCCACCGATACTCAAAGGCAAGTTTTATGGAGATGTGGTTAGATTGGCCATGTTGTATGGGGCAGAGTGTTGGCCGGTTAAGAACTCCCATATCCAGAGGATGAAGGTAGCAGAGATGAGGATGGTGAGGTGGATATGCAGGCACACTAGGATAGACAAGATTAGGAATGAAGATTTCGGAAGAAGGTAGGTGTGGCCCTTGTGGATGACAAGATGCGGGAAGCGAGGCTCAGATGGTTCGGGCACGTGCGGAGGAGAAGCCTTGATGCTCCGGTGAGGAGGTGTGAGCGGTTGGCCATGGTGGGTACGAGAAAAGGTAGAGGGCAACCTAAGAGGTATTGGGGAGAGATGATCAGGCAGGACATGGTACGACTGCAGATTTCCGAGGACATGGCCCTTGATAGGAAGGTCTGGAGGTCAAGCATTAGGGTTGTAGGTTAGGGGTAGTAAAGCTTTCCTTACTTCATACCCGGGGTGAGGCGAGGTTGGATTAGGGTTGATCTTAGATGGCTTGCAGTTTATGTTAAGTCCACACTATCCTTGCTATTTATCTTAGCCCCGGGCCTTAGATACTGGTTACTGTTATTGCATGTCATTTATCTTTTGGTTGTTATGCTTCTGTTACTATTAAGGTTTCTACCGGAGTTACTAATGAATTGTCTTTTCTTGTTTTCTTGTTCTTTATTTCTATCTTTCTGAGCCGAGGGTCTATCGGAAACAGCCTCTCTGCCCTATCGGGGTAGGGGTAAGGTCTGCGTACACATTACCCTCCACAAACCCCACTTTGTGAGATTTTACTGGGTAGTTATTGCTTATACATCATACTATCATGGTCGTATGGTACCTTGTATGGCACTAGTCCATAAATACGGGGTATTATAGCTTGGAGTGTATTTTATCCCAAATTTCCAAACTTCGACGAAACTTATTTTCTATTATTTTCTTACCTTCTCTCCTTCACGAATTTACTCATCACGTGTTTGGAATAGCAAAATTCTTATAATCTCAAGAAAATCTCATCCCCGAGTCTATGTCAAGTAAATGAAGACAAAACTTTAACGTACGAAAACGCGAGATGTAACATCCTTCCCCCCATAGAAACATTCATCCTCGAATGTTTACTCTTAGATACTTTGGGAAAATTTTGCCAGAGTCTCCTCCGTACACTAGACTAAAACCAATCTGTACGTAGTCAAAAAACATACTATACATGCCACACATGGCCAATGTCTATAAATAGCAACACTTGGCCCTCGAGCCATATCTTCAGTTTGAACTAGGTGGGGGTATTTAGACTTCATTTCTTCCTCCGCTTCCCACGCCATCTCTTCCACATTCTTGCTTCTCCATGAAACCTTCACAAAGGCTACCTCCTTTTTCCGTAGCTTGTAGATTTGTCGGTCTAGGATGGCAACCTGAATTCCTCGTACGACAAGTCCTCCGTAGTCTGTACATCATCCGTGGGCACCACTCGGGTAGGATAGCCAATGCACTTCCGTAGCATAGATACGTGAAAAACCGGATGGACAGACTCCAATTCTGAGGGCAATTCTAACTCATAAGCTACTTGGCCCACTCTCCGAATGATCCTATAAGGCCCATTATACCGTGGGCTAAGCTTGACTTTCTTGCCAAACCTCAACACGCCCTTCATAGATGACACCTTTAAGAATACCCAGACATTAACCCCGAACTCTAAGTCTCGTCGCCGCATGTCAGAATATGACTTCTGACGACTTTGGGCTATCAACAGTCGCTCCCAGATTAGCTTTACTTTCTCTACGGCCTGTTGAACCAGGTCTAGCCCATGTACCCCAGATTCTCCAACATCAAACCACCCTATAGGAGATCTGCACTTACGCGCATACAAAGGCTCGTACGGCGCCATCTGGATACTGGAGTGGTAACTATTATTATATGCAAACTCGATAAGAGGTAAATGTTCATCCCAACTTCTTTTAAAATCCAATACACATGCTCGTAACATATCCTCGAGCATCTGAATTGTGCGCTCGGCTTGTCCATCGGTCTGTGGATGAAAAGCTGCACTGAGATTCACCTGAGTCCCTAGACCTCTCTGAAATGACCTCCAAAAATGTGTTGTAAACTGGGGCCCACGGTCAGATATAATAGATACAAGTACTCCGTGTAGCCGCACTATCTCCTTAATATATAACTTTGCATAATCTTCTACTGTATATGTAGATCTGACCGGTAGGACATGAGCTGATTTCGTGAGCCTATCGACTATCATCCATATGGAATCAAACTTACGATGAGAACAAGGTAAACCTGTGATAAAGTCCATGTTTATCGCCTCCCATTTCCACGTCGGGATCTTTATAATCTGCATCAACCCTCCGAGCTTCTGGTGCTCTACCTTAACCTGCTGGAAACTATGATACTGAGCGACAACTCAGCAATGTTCTTCTTCATATCGTTCCACCAGTACACATCCTTAATGTCATGATACATCTTCGTGGACCCAGGATGAATGGAGTACCACGAATAATGTGCCTCTAACGTAATCCTGTCTCGTAGCCATGCTACATCTGGAACACACAAACGACTCATATATCTGAGAACCCCATCTCCCTTGAGTTCTATTAACAGCTTCTTTTGCTGCGGAACTCGCTCTCTCAACTTGACCAACTCTAGGTCCTCGTACTACCTCTCCTTTACTTCGGCTATGAGAGATGATTTTGCATTATTTTGGAGTACAACTCCACCATTGCCATAGTCTACTAACTGAACCCCCAAACAAGCCAATTGATGAATCTCTCTAGTTAATTGTTTTTCTCGGCCTCTACATGTGCTATGCTACCCATAGATCGGCGACTTAAGGCGTCTTCTACAATATTAGCTTTCCCTGGATGGTAGAGAATGTTAATATCGTAATCGTTCAACAACTCAAGCCATCGCCTCTGTCACAAATTCAACTTTTTTGCTTGAAGATATATTGCAGGCTTTTATGATCCGTGAATACATTAACATGAACACCATATAAATAATGCCGCCATATCTTAAGTGCATGGATAGCCAAAGCTAACTCGAGGTCGTGGGTCAGATAATTCTGCTCGTGCTTCCATAACTGCCTTGAAGAATACGCAATTACCTTCCCATGTTGCATCAGGACACATCCTAACCCGACACCTGAGGCATCACAATACATGGCATAACCATCTGGACCCTCTAGAAGTGCTAGAACTGGCACTGAGGTCAACATGTTCTTAAGCTCTTGGAAACTCTGCTCGCAAGCCTGCGTCCACTGAAACTTGGTTGCTTTCTGCGTCAACTTCGTTAATGGTGCCGAAAGGGAAGAAAAACCTCTACAAACCTCCGGTAGTGTCCTGCTAAACCTAGAAAGCTACGAACCTCTGTTGGAGTGGTAGGTCCAGGCCAGGATTTCACAGCCTCAATCTTCTGAGTGTCTACCTTTATACCTCCATCGGATACAATGTGCCCCAAGAATGCAATGAGCGGTATGCTCACAGAGGGTTTGGAGTACCGCTCGCAGGTGGCCGTATGCTCATCCTCTGAACTTGAATAAACCAAAATATCATCAATAAATACTATCACGAACAAATCTAAAAATGGTTGGAAGAGGCTATTCATCAAGTCCATCAATACGGCAGGTGTATTCGTCAACCCGAAGGACATGACAAGGAACTCAAAGTGGCCATATCGGATCCTGAAGGTTATCTTGGGAATATCTTTCTCCCAACTCTGACCCTGATGGTACCCCGACCTCAAATCTATCTTTGAAAAGCATCTAGCCCCCTGCAACTGATCAAACAGGTCATCGATCCTTGGAAGTGGATACTTATTCTTAATAGTTACCTTGTTCAGCTGCCTATAATCGATACACATCCTCAGCGAGTCGTCTTTCTTCCGCACAAACAGTACCGGTGCACCCCAAGGTGAAGTACTGGGCCTGATGAAACCTTTCTCCAGCAATTCTTTTAACTGCTCCTTCAACTCCTTCAATTCGGCAGGTGTCATTCTATACGAAGGGATGGATATTTGTTGAGTTCCCGGAAGCAAATCGATGCCAAAAACAATCTCTCGCTCTGGAGGAATACCTGAAAGTTCATCAGGAGAAACATCTGCGTACTCTTTGACTACTAGAATAGACTGAAGTGTAGGTATCTCAGCATCTGCATCTCTAACTCGCACAATATGATAAATGCATCCTTTGGCGATCATCTTCCTCGACTTCAAATAGGAAATAAACCTACCACTGGGTGTCGCTGTATTACCTACCCATTCAAGGACTAGCTCACCCGGAAAATGAAATCTAGCTGTCTTTGCTCGACAATCAACTGTGGCATAGCAAGCTGCCAACCACTCCATGCCCATGATAGCATCAAAATCCAACATCTCTAGCTCAACTAGGTCGGCTGAGGTCTGACGACCACAAACTGACACCGTACAACCTCGATAACCCGTCTAGCAATAATCGATTCTTCGAACGGTGTATATACCACAAAAAGATCACTTAGTATGTCAGGCAATATACCAAACTTCCTCGCGACAAATGGGGTAATACAGGATAAATTAGATCCTGGGTCTATCAAGGTATAAGCATCGCGAGAGCAAATGGTCAACATACCTGTCACAACGTCTGGTGAAGACTCCTGGTCCTGTCGACCCGCTAAAGCATAACTACGATTCTGGTTACCACCTGAGCTGAAACCTCTACCTCTATTGAGACTCGCGCCCTGAAGGATGCACAGACATAGATGATCTTGTTGCTGAATTAGCTAGTTGTGCCATACCCCCAGAATCTCTATTTGGGCAATCTCGCATCATATGCCCCGGACGTCCACATGTATAACAAGCATCGGAACCAGCTTAGCATTGGCGTAAGTGTCCTCTACCATAGTTGGCATACCACGGCGGAAATGACCATGTCTTCCCTGAACCTCGCTATCGCTGCAAACCCAACACCCGTGAGCTCTAACCTGGTCCTGACTGAGTATAACGGTCATACTTGTGTCACGCCCCAAAACCGTGAAACGTGACCGGCGCTCAACCGAGTAAACCCAACTGAGCAAGCCTGTTAGATTTCATTCTACCCAAACTAGTTCATGAATAAAGAGGGAATGTTATCCCATTTTATCAAAACACTAGGCAATCTTCCATTAGCAACTTTCACTTCATTTCCGTTAATGACTTCATTCATAGTTTTCAAAATATTACAAGTTTACAAGCTTAATGAAAAGCATACTTATCAAATACTAACATTTCTGGCCGATGCGGCTCGTTGTGGAACCACCTGTATCATTAAACGATACAGCGCCCCCGGCAAAAGGGGCGTTAGCACCGTCGAATAGCACTAGTATGTAAGGCTAAAAGTCCTTTTTCAGAATAGAATAACCATACAAGCAAGAAGCCATGAAACAGTAAGCCAAAACCTACAACATACAAGCATCCAATTTGAAACATATAAGTCTTCTAGTTTACGAAAATAATATAGAGTTTTTGGTTGGGAGATCATTGACACCGATATGAGTTATACCATCATCTTTGTTAGCACGGAGTCCGATTACGACCCGATCGGCTAGGTCGTCCCTTTGGGGACATGTACCACAATCACAATTTCCAGTTTTGAATTTCCAGTTTTGATTCCCAGCACAATGCCACCATGTGTGTGGCATGGCGTCCGATCACGGCCCGATCGGCTAGGCTGCGTTCCCACATATTCCGTGTGGGTTGGCGTTACCAATTTACAAATGTTACCAAGTTCATCCCAATTAAAGGGAATAATCACGATCCACCCCTACACCGGCACGTGTAGTTTCAGGTATGAGCCTTATGACCCACCCTTCCTTGGTTTTGCTATTGATACTCCCAAAAACATTTTTTATTTGATTGGATATTGCACACAATTGTAGCATAATACAAGTATACAAATATAGCATAATACAACTATGCTTACCTCAATATCTTTCACATTTTATGGTTTTTATTAATGTTCTCAATCTCCCTCGATAACAGTATCTCTTTGGCCCTTTGGGCCTTTCACAAGGTTCATCTTTTTAATGGCACGAAGCTCGTATTTTAGTTTTCAACATTTTCATCTCCTTTATTTCCAAGGATCATCAACCAATATCAATGTACCAAATATTCTGGGAATCATATATTTTTGAGTTCATTAGTAATGGAAACATCAAACACAAGGGATTCTTCCCAAAGAGGGACATGCCAACCAACAATTGAAATACACATTGGAGTTATATGCAAGCAATCACCTCAATTATCCTTGAATTATTCTTTTTCCATCATGACAATTGTACAATTTCAACATCAGAATGTGTAAGGACTAGCATTACATTGAATGTATTTATAAGACAAAGTAATATCTAGAACAGCCACTTATGGGCATAGTTCGGGTACAAGACCTTTAGGCCATTCTATATTTTTCTTGAAGTTAGTTCCTAACAGTTGGGTCGAGGCTTATTTCATAATTTGTTTCACATCTTCTCATTCGATTCATTTCCAAACATCTTTACAGTTTGTCAACAAATAGACACATTCAATCAAGGCATTTAGTACACATAAGAGCAGCTAGGAGTATTAAACAGATCGAATTCTTGTCACCCAATTAGTATACTAACCTTCTTTTAAAATGTGACTCAAGACTATACCACTTTGGTAGACAAACCACACTTAAACTTACAAAAACAATATGGAATTCACTTCCCAGAGAGAAAGTTTAGCCTACATACCTCGATTGAGCTTTCCTTAAGTCCTACTATACTCCCAGACTCTTAGCAACATCAATCTCTTAGGAACATGACAAATCGAACCACAAATTAGAGAGGTAATCATAGTTCTAGCTCATTTGAGCATATTTTCAAACACTAAGTGTGCATTATGCTTTTAAAACCTGTTTGTGAAAGATCCTAACATCCTTCATCCCATCCTTAGCTCAAGACCTCACCAAATACTTTCACAACTCATGCATGCAAGATATCCGCCCCCATCCTCATGGATTACCCTTCTAATGGTCTATCCTAGTTATCTCTAGTAATTAAGAGCTTGGGTTATAGAACCTTACCCTTTAGGAAGAAGACCTAGGTGCCTTTCTTGACAAATCTTCAAGGTTTAAGCAAGATCTTAGGAGGAATGTTGATGAAGAACCCCTTCTCCCTCTAGGACCCTCTCTCTCTCTCTAAATGCATCCCAAAATAGGCCTAAAATGAAGGGTAGCATATAATATATCGACATGGGGTCGGGTAAGAATATTATAATTTAGGAGCCCCGACACAAATCGCATATGCGATCGCATAATTAACATGCGGCCCGCAAAAGGGACCGCAAAAATGGCTTCAGAAACCTAAACAAACTGCCCTAGTATGCGACAGGAATGCGGTCCGCATACCTGTTCTGCGGTTGCATAATGCACCGCAGAACTGCCCCTAGCAAAATTCCAAGGGGATTATGCGATGACTATGCGGCCCGCATATTGATTATGCGATCTCATAATTGGCCGCATAGTTGACCACAATATTAATCATCAAACTGCCTCACTCTGCTGCGACTATGCGGTCTGCATAGCTATTATGCGACTGCATAATGGACCGCAGAAATGCACTCTTCTGAAAAACATTATTCCTTAACTTTTAATCCATAGATCAGTCCAAAGGGTCTGAACCGCGGCGAGCTTGAGTTTTTAACACATATTCCTAACTTGGCACTACGAGATCTCGAGTTTTTGAGTAAAAATTTTATGGGGCCTTACAACTTGTAACCCTGTAACTGAGGTGGCAGAGGCCTAGGTGGCCGTTCGAAGTATTGGGGGTTATAACTACCTTGAGACTGCTCCTGAGACCTGGCAAATCTCATCCTCTTACGCTTCCCTGACTCAGTCCTCTCTGTACCCTACTACCAACGCCTACCGCTTTCTATATTCTGGGCGAATGCCTGAATTCGGGAGATATCCATACTATCCTGCAATGCAGCAGTGGCACATGCCTCGATCAACTCTGGGGCCAATCATGCTATAAACATGTGGATCCTGTCCCACATAGTAGCAACTATGGATGGTGCATATCTGGCCAATGAGTCAAAACGGAGACAATACTCTCAAACACTCACATTGCCTTGCTTGAGGGCTAGAAACTAATAGACTCGAGCCTGTCGGATCTCCCGCGGTAAGTACTGGTCAAGGAAGGCATCTGAAAAATTCTCCCAAATAGCTGGAGGTGCATCACGTCCCCTGAACCTCTCTCATCCCTCGTACCAAAGGATGGCTATATCTCGGAGTCGAAAATTGCTAACTTAACTACCTCTCTCCGTGGCATGCATAACCCGAAAGATCCTGTGAAGCTGATCTATGAAATCCTGCGGGTCCTCCCTCTGATCAGTCCCCGTGAACTCTGGGGGACTCAAAGCAATAAACTCTCGGACCCTTGAACTCCCATACCCCTCAGAAGATCCTACACTAGCGGATGCCCTAGCCTGTTGCTGGGTAGCTCCCGACTGTGTCAACAAATGCACCGCACTCCTCAAATCTTGATTTGATGGAAGCTGAGGGGGAACTGGATGTGTGGTCCCCCTAGGAATCTCCTCAGGTGGTGGAGGAGCCGGTAATGGCTGAGTAGGGGTCTCTCCCTGGGCCTCAAATTGGGCCCCATCTATTGGGGGTACCCTGCTGGTCCCCTCACCTATTGTTGTATCTCTCATCTGACTAGCCGTAGTCTTCCTAGTCACCGTTATCTGTGTATGCAAATGCTAACACGTAAGTTTAACTCAAATTTCCTATAACTCAGTTCTATAGCACGTTTTAGATTTGAAAGAAGGGTAAGCAACTCCTAAATGCCCTGTAGTCCCCTGCTTATGTAATGTGGTGCACCACACATCTATAAACAAGACCCTACTGGACACGGCTTGTAGACTCCCTTGGACATAATTGATCTGATACCACTTTTGTCACACCCCGAACCTGGCGGCGAGACCGGCACCCGTTGCCTCACCTATCCTTGCGTGCCAACTTGCGATTAAGAGACTCTGAACATATAATGTCATACTTTGGCCATGGGCCTAATTGCAAGACAATTTGCGAAGCAAAATATAAAACTGAATGGAAACTAACACTATTTAAACATCAATATAAAGCTGGGCCTGCAAGGCCGTCATAACTACTACAGCTGACAAACCAACAAAATATACATACAAGGCCTACAGGCCCAACATACTGTACTAACTGACAGGATATGTCTACAAGCCTCTACTGATGGATGTACCGAGATCGGAATAGGGCCCCAACCTACCCATAACCTATATACATATATACACAAGATGTAAACAAAACTTCTAGACCCGGTAACTCCGAAAGACATGGAGCTTACCGATAAAGCTGAACTCGGGAAACACCTATGAGGAGGTCTACCCGTCTGTCCGTCTGAACCTGCACGCATGAAATGCAGCATCCCCATAAAAAGGGACGTCAATACAAAATAATGTACCGAGTATGCAAGGCAATAAAATAACTGGGGATTAACTCTCCCTTCTGGTAGTCACGTTGGAATCACGAACTTATTTCTTGACATGAGGATATAACTTTATGGCCTATATTCTTTTGTTGTCTTGAGGCCTATCACCTCTCGTATCTTCCTTCACCTGGCTATGGACCCGGTAATACTGTCATCTTTTTTATCTACCATTGTCATCCATGTATCATATCTTACTCATAATGCTTCATTAACTCTTTTCTTATTTCCCGCTAACATTTATGTCTATCACTTTATTCTGAAAACTCGAACAAGACAATTTTTTTGCTTTTAGCTCCCCTTGCTCCATCCAGTGGCTCTTCGGGTTGCTTAACGTTCTCGCTCTACTAGGGACGCGAGCCACACTAAGGTAATATTTATCCCCTCCAGGCTTTCTGTGCCTATCTTCTGATTTTTTTTTCATGCTAATATCCACATCTAATTGTAATATTATAGAGTGCACCATCTGGGTGCCTCACAAAGAGATTTATTAACACCTTTGTAATATCCTTCGGAAATGTCAACTAACACAAACAATCCGTTTACCATTTTGGGTTACCTTAACCCCAGCCGGATCCTAATATCATGTCCTTTTCTTAAACTACACATGTTAGCCCCCACTAGGGTATAACCGAGATCGGTGAGGCCAATTATACATACCTCTGTTACTGTTGAGGGTAACTCACAATGCTTATATTTTTCTGCCGGAACTGTAATACTAATAATCTTCATTAATTGGGTGCCTCGTACCCTTCTTCACCTTGCTTCTTTTACTTCTTGAAACTTGTATTTATCTTCTAAATCTCTCATTGTCTTTCACCATAAAGGTGGATAATTTTTCTTGCCTTAAGGTTCCTTATCAAGAGGCTTACACGTAAGGTACAAACATTTTCTGCTGAAGACCTCACATTTGTCCATCATAGGAATGATGCAAACTCAAGTTCCTCTAACTCAACTCTTCCACAGCTATATCTCTTACCAACCGTCTTTCTGGATGTATGCATCGTTGTATTACGAATAAGATAGAGTTTAGGAAATTGAGTTCTTACTTCTGAGCTCTACCACACGATCTAAAGTAAGAAGAAAGAGTGACCGTCCCAAAAGCACTGTAGCCTCCTGCTTATAAGTGTGGTGCACGACACACCCATAAACAAGACTCTACTAGACACAGCTTGTAGACTCCCTAGGATAGAACTGCTCTGATACCACTTTTGTCAAGACCCAATCCGATGGGCCGCAACCGGCATCCGGTACCTTACTCAACCGAGTACCAACTTAACGTATCTTCATCATTACATCATTATATACACGTGACATATGAGCCTAATAGGCCAACATGATCATTTATAAACTTAAAACATAGGCCGATAAGGCCGTACAATCTTTCACGTACATGACATATGTCTACAAGCCTCTAAGAGTACATAAATGTCATAAAGGTCGGGACAGGGCCCCACCATACTAATCAGTAGATATCCTAATCATACTGACCACATAAGCAAATCCGGAGCAAATGGAGTGCACCAACATCTTCCGCTGAGCTGATAGCTTACTTGATGGACTCTCGACCTATCTATCGGGACCTGCGGACATGAAACGCAGCATCCCCAGGCAAAATGGGACGTCAGTACAAATAATGTACCGAGTATGTAAGGAATGAAAATCAGTAACTAGTAGACATGAGATAAACATGGAGTAAAAGACTCAACATGTATATCTGAATAACTCTGTGAATCATTTAATATTATAATATCGTGCAAATGTGTATAAATGTCATACCATGCATGGGTATATACGTTCATAACATCATCAAGCCTCCGAGGGCATCCCATCATATCATCTCGACCACTGTGGGAAAATTATCAACATATACTAGCTGATCAGGTGGTGATGCGTATATAACGCCGTAACCTTTTTCCCATATCCCATATACATATAAATACGCGTATATAATGTCATGTGGTCATGGGTCAATGCACATATATAAATGAATGAAATGCATGAAAAATATGTAATAATCTCAATATTCCTTTCGGATAAACTTTTTCAACTGCATATCATTTTGAGACCCATGAATAGAAGATATAATAATATGACACATGGGGAATCAAGAACACAGAGACCCCTAGTATTTCTATGAATAGAGTCGTTCATGAAAACTGTGCGTTTGCTCGTTTCTTCTATATAATTTGGATCATGCCACAAAGAAAGAAGGGATGGCCTTAACATACCTGGAGTAGGGAAAACTCCGTATAATACTCTTGGAGAAGATTGCACCGTACTCCTTTAGAACCGCAAAATTTTATATTGCTATGATTCTAACAAATTCTCGTTGGAATTGTGTTGTTGCAAGTTGGGTTGAATTTAGCTTCTATTCTTGAAGTATTTGAACTAGGAAAATGATATATGATTGAACTCTTTCCTTAAAAGAATAGAGATGACATTAGAAAGAATGAGGAATCTTGGATGAACTCTCATAGAAAGAACATTATTCTGTTCTTTTCTTAAGAGATTTGAAGACAAATTGTGAATTTGGAAAGCCATGCTTAATTATTTTGTGGGCCCCAAATGTCTAGCTTGGTATCACACTTCTTTCTCAAAGTGTGACACCTTGCAACTTTAATACTTAGTCATTACATGTAAATGGATGATTGTCACATTGGGGGGGGGGGGGGGGGGGTGTTTAATCTTATCCCAAGATTATTAATTAATTATGTAATGACCCGTTACCCGATAATTAACCAATTACCTACATTATTAAAAATTATCTCAAATTTCTTAGAATACTACTTACTTTTAATACACATTATATAACTTGTTATCATGGCCATGTGGTACCTTGTATGGTACTAGTCCACAAATACCAGGCATTTTAGCTCAGCCCGAATTTTATCCCAACATGCCAAACTTGGACGAAAATTCATTTTATTAGACTTGCTTCCCCTCTCACCTTCATGAATTTACTCATCACTTGTTTGAAATAGCATAATCCTTATAATCTCCAAATAATCTTTTCCTTGGACTGATGTCAATTACCTTACGACAAATTCAACATACAATACTACAGGGTACAACATCGTCATAATTTAATACTGCAAGGCGTAACATCATCGTAATATAATAATGCGAGACGTAATATCGACATAATATTGCGGGGCGTAACAATTACGGTATTAATTCAAGACAAGTGTAGGGATGACTAATATGCCTTCTCCTTCTATGTGTTTGCAAGGAGTGTCTTAGCATATTATCCATGTGTCCTCTTAATTGATTGTCTAAAGTCAAGTCATTATCCAATCCTCCTCCACTTGTCCTACAATTATTCACAAATCCTTAATTACATGGTTAATCTCCCATTATACCAATAATTAACCAATTACTCACGTAATTGAGAATTATCTCAAATTACTTAAAATACTACTCATTTTTAATACACCTTATACATCATACTATCATGGTCATATGGTACCTTGTATGGCACTAGCCCATAAATACGGGGTATTATAGCTTGGGCTCTATTTTTATCCCAAATTGCCAAACTTCGACAAAACTTATTTTCTTCTATTTGCTTACCTTCTCTCCTTCACAAAGTTACTCATCACGTGTTTGGAATAGCATAATGCTTATAATCTCAAGAAAATTTCAACCCCGAGTCTGCGTCAATTAACTGAAGACGAAACTTTAACGTACGAAAATGCAAGATGTAACATTTGAGGTGTGCTTTGGACGTGATCAATATTTGGTGCCATTGGCAGGGAGTTAAAAATGGTGTTAGCTATATCTTTGGGTGTGCTTCTGGAATATCCTCTTTTCCTTCCATGTTACTAACTTGTTTGAGAAAATGTAGGTACAACCATGGCGAACAATAAGCTCAAAAATATTGCTTGGGGGATGTGGACGTCGATGATGAGCAAGTTGATGAAGTTCCTCTTGAACCTCAAGCCAATAGAAGAGGCCTAGTGCCTCATGAAAATGTCCTGCTCCACCCTGACGAGCGTAAAACACATACTTAAATATGCTCGCTAGTCGAATATAGTATAATATAATATCGTATCCACAGGGATTGGATTTAAACGGTGTTTTATAGTTACTAGTTTAATTGCTTTTCAAGATCAACAATTGAGAGTTTTGTAAATAATACTAAAATTAACTAAGAATCTAAACTATTGGCTAATGACAATCGACGCAAGTAATGAGCAAAGAAGGTTATCAATTGGAAGAAGATAGGGTTGATAGGATAGGTGCAAGATAATTGTTTGGGATCTAACTCAAGATCATTCACAGCTAATGTTCAAGTGAGTCTCTCGAAATCACTTGGTTATTAGTTTAATCGTTTAGTAAAAACTCCTCTCTCGATCAAGTCTCAACCTCACAAGATAAACAAATTTTAAGCATGTGAAGATATGCAAGAATTCGTAGTGGATTGGTCTATAGGAAAACCTCTTTCGATTATTCTCCTGACTAGGTTAATCAATAATTCAACAAGCCTCTTTCAGTTACTAAGAAAAATTAACGAATTTACCCAACAAAATATAACATAAAAATATCACAAGTTATGCCTGTCTCGATTATATGAACTACTGAATATAGATGCAACAATTTAAATGTCCAAAACGATTCAATACATAAACTAGAGTTATAATCCACAAACAAATGTCAATACACCAAATCCATCAAACCCTAAAGATAACTACTCCATAGACATGGAGTAATTCATCACAATTAAGTTTAAAGTAAAGAAAAACATAAAACAATCTAAACCCTTGTCATAAGTTGGGACTGAATGATGGATTCCTTGTGCTCTTCCTTCTCCAACTTCTCCATAGCCTAATTAGGTCTTAGATGTGTTAAAAGTCCATAAAATACTATTTTTCCATGTATATATATCAAGTAGGGTCGGGCCCAAGTAAAAACACCTTTTCCTATGCGAAATAGGACACTTGGCGGAGTTGGACGTGCGCGGCCGCGCACCTGGGAGTGTGCTCGTGCATATGGCCGCACACTTTTCACACTGTTCTTCCTCACATACGCACCCAGTGCGCACTCGTGCACCTGGGTGGCATTCTACTCGATTCTTCGTTTCGTTCTTTAAGTGCACTACCGTTTGTTGACCCACGAACACGATCCCAACTTAATCCTTGAGCTTTTACTCAGACTTCAAAGCTCCAGAATAGCTTGAATTCACTTCATAACTTCTACTTAGCTTGGAATCACTCCTACAAGGCATAAAACACACAATTAGTGCAAAACATTAGCGATTAAAGCTCAAACTCAATTGACGTGCAGCAAATTAGAGTGCAATAAGTGACTAAAACACGAGATTATAGCCTACCATCACAGCCCCACCTCCACCACGAGCGGCTACACACCGGATGTTACCTAATGAAGGATATGCTAGTGCAATATTCCCTCGCCATATTAGGGCGGGCAACTTTCAAATTACCAATGTGATGCTCACTTTGCTAGAGCAACTAGGTTTCTTCACCGGTGCTCCAAGTCAAAATGCATACAAACATTTGAAGGGGTTTGTGGACACTTGTTGGGGGAGCAAACAAACAAATGTCTCCGAGGATGCATTGAGGCTAAGGCTTTTTCCCTTCTCTCTAAAGGGGAAAGCTTTAGATTGGTTGGAACGTTTGCCGAACCATTCCATTCACAGTTGGGATGAGTTGGCGGAAAAGTTTATTTCTAAGTTCTTCTCTCCAGGGCACATGGCTACACTTCGGGATGAGATTGTGGCATTCAAGCTATAGCCAAATGAACCACTGCACGAGATATGGGAACGTTATAGAACAATGGTTAAGAAATGTCCCAACAACGATATGATTCAACAAACTATCTGTCGTGGGATTAACACAACCAACCAATGAGTAGTGAATCAACTTGCTGGTGGAAACTTCATGCTATGCCTTATGCGGAGGCGTGTGAGTTTTAGATGAAATGGAGGAAACATCATCGTCGTGTCAATCCCGGGTTAATGTTCCATAAGATGATCCAAACGTGATCCACCTTCACAAAGAGTTGCATGACCATGGATAAGCCATTGCCGAATTGACTACCACCACGAATCAATTAGCAAAGGCTCAACTTCAGCAAGTGCAAAATCTTAAGCAATTCAATACCATAGAGGCAGTGAACATGATGGTGAACAAAAGAAGGATCAAGGGTCCACAAGTATAACATCAAGTGAAGAATTATGTGCAAGAGGAAAGTAGTTTTGATCAAGATGATTCTTACAATGAACAAAAAGAGGAGGTGCAATATGTGAACAACTTTCAAGGGCAACGAAACATCTTCCAAGGCCTAAACCAACAACAATGGCGACCTCAAAACAATCAAGGCAATTGAAATTCTAACAACCAAGGAACTTGGAGTGGAGGCAACAATCAAGGGAATTGGCATAACAACAACAATCAAGGAAATTGGAGTGGCAATAATTAAGGAAATTTAGGGGTAATAATCAAGGCAGATGGAACAATAATCAAAGCAATCGGGGATCGGGTTTTCAAAGTCCCCCGATGTATCAAAAATCGAGCAACCCGCCTCCTTATCCTCCCCATGGTCCAAATTCTTCAAACAATAAGATGGGTGTATTGAGAACATGTTCAAGCTAATGATGGAAAAGAATGCCGATTCGGATATCCAACTTGCCTCACACAACACATCGATCCACAACTTAGAAGTTCAAATGGGGCAAATCTCTCAAGCTATAAATTCTTGTCCTAAGGGGGCACTACCAAGTGACGCGGTGATAAACCCAAAGGGTGGAAAAGAAACGGGGCATGCCATGACCGTTACTACAAGAAGTGGAAGAGTTGGGAATGCACCCACCTCAAGTCAAATGTAACTTGTGGATGATGAGAAATTGGTACAAGAAGAAGAGGTCCCGAATAATGTGGTGTATTCAAATGAGGAAGTTCGGATTGATATTGATGATAATCTGGAAGAGACTCAAGAGGAGGTGAACCCGTCTAGGGATCACATTATTGACATACCGGAGCCGATAGTGTAAAAGGCTAAGGCACCATTGCCTAAGACTCCACCTCCGTACCCTCAAAGACTTTCCAAAAAATGGCGAGAATCAATTCAAGAAGTTCATTCAAACGATGAAGAGTCTCTCAATGAATATGCCATTAGTTGAAGCTTTGGAACAAATGCCCGGCTATGCAAAGCTTATGAAGGATCTTGTGACAAAGAAGCGGTCAATGAATTTTGAAACTATAAAGTCACTCATCAAGTGAGTGCAATAGTGCATTCATTGGCTCCTAAGTTAGAGGATCATGACGCTTTCACGATTCCTTGTACAATTGGAGTGCCGAGTTTGCTAAAGCTCTTTGTGATCTCGGGGCAAGTATCAATTTGATGCGATATTCGGTTTTCAAGACATTGGGAATTGGGAAACAAAGACCCACCTCTATGAGATTGCAAATGGCTGATCGTACTATGAAGAGACCTTTAGGAGTGATTGAGGATGTCTTGGTTCGTGGTGATAAATTCATTCTTCCGGTGGATTTTGTCATTCTAGATTGTGAAGTTGATTACGAGGTGCCGATTATTCTTGGAAGACCTTTCCTTGCTATAGGGAAGGCTCTTTGTGATGTTGAATCCGGAGAACTCACCTTCCAGGTGGGTGATGAAAAAGTGGTTTTCCATGTGTGTAAGTCCATGCGGCAACCAAATAGAAACAAGGTGCGCTCTTTTGTGAACTTGGTGATCGATGTTACTGTTGATGGTACGAGTGCCACAATCAATGTTGGTGATATGTTGGAGGCCGTCTTGTTCAAATTTTATGATGACGAGATGGATGTCTTCATGGAATGTGTGAACCCTTTGCAAGGAATGGGGTCGAACAATTATTCACTCCGAAAATTATCTTTGGATCTTTAAAATAGGACAACTCCTCCTACAAAGCCTTCCATTGAAGAGCTTCCTACCTTGGAGTTGAAGCCATTGCCTCCACATCTTCGGTATGAATTTCTTGGCCCTTATTCTACTTTACTGGTTATTTTTTCCTCTTGTCTGACTAACGTGCAGGTAGATTCTACATTCGTGGTGCTACAAAAGAGGAAGAGAGCTATTGGGTGGACATTGGCGGATATTAGGGGGATAAGCCCTGCATTTTGCATGCATTAGATCAAATTGGAGGAAGGTGCCAAACCAACTATTGAACAACAAAGGAGACTCAATGAGGCTATGCAAGAAGTTGTCAAAAAGAAGATTATCAAGTGGTTGGATGCCGGGGTTGTCTATCCCATCTCCAATAGTTCGTGGGCTTCTCCGGTTCAATGTGTCCCGAAAAAGGGGGGGCATGACGGAGGTCACCAATGACAAGAATGAGTTGATCCCTACAAGAATGGTAACCGGTTGGAGAGTGTGTATGGACTATTGCAAGCTCAACAAAGTCATAAGGAAGGATCATTTTCCACTTCCCTTCTTAGATCAAATGCTTGATAGATTGGTCGGTCGTGCTTTCTATTGCTTTCTTGATGGGAATTTGGGCTACAACCAAATTCTTATTGCTTCGGAGGATCAAGATAAAATAACCTTTACATGTCCCTATGGTACTTTTGCATGCGGATGCCATTTGGTTTGTGTAATGCACCGGTGACTTTTTAAAGGTGTATGATGGCTATCTTCATGGACATGGTGGAACACTACCTTGAAGTTTTCATGGATGACTTCTCGATGGTTGGAGATTCTTTTGATGATTATCTTGCAAATTTAGATAAAGTGTTGGCAAGATGTCAAGAAACAAATTTGGTGCTCAATTGGGAGAAGTATCATTTCATGGTCGAGGAAGGCATTGTCCTTGGCCACAAAATCTCAAAGAATGGAATTTAAGTTGACAAGGCAAAGATTGAGGTGATTTCTATACTTCCACCTCCAACTTCGGTAAAGGGTGTGTGGAGTTTCTTATGCCAGACGGGGTTTTACCGGTGTTTCATCAAAGATTTCTCTAAGGTGGTGAACCCGTTGTGCAAGATTCTTGAGAAGGACGCTAAGTTCAACTTCGATGATGATTGCATGAGAGCTTTTGAATTGTTAAATTTCGAGTTGACAACTACTCCCATCATCATCGCTCCAAATTGGAGTGTCCCTTTTGAACTCATGTATGATGCAAGTGGCGGAGCGGTTGGGGCATTTTTGGGGCAACGCTTCAACAAGTTTTTTCACCCGGTCTACTATGCCAGTAAACCATGAATAGTGCTCAAGTCAACTACACCGTTATGGAGAAAGAGCTCATTTCCATTGTGTTTGCAACTGAGAAGTTTTGCCCGTACTTGATTGGTTCAAAGGTCATTGTCCACACGAATCTTGCGGCACTTCGTTATCTTATGAGCAAGAAATATTCCAAAGCTCGGTTGATGAGATGGGTGCTTTTGTTGCAAGAGTTTGATATTGACATCCAAGATAGAAAAGGGAGTAAAAATCAAGTGGCGGACCACTTGTCTCGTTTGGAGGAGGAGGGGAGGTTGCATGATTGCCTTGAAAACAATGACTCCTTCCCCGATGAGCAACTCTTGGCTATTTCAATGAAAGAGGTGTCATGGTTTGCGTATCTAGCAAATTTCCTTGTGTGTGGAATCATCCCCGATGAGTTCTCTTCAAACCAAAGGAAAAAGCTCAAACATGATTGTCAAGATTATTATCGGGATGAACCATACCTTTTTCGGATTTGTACGAATGGGGTGATTATAAGATGTGTACCAGAAGAAGAGCAAGGTGAAATTCTTGGAGGCTTGTCATTCTTCGCCATATGGTGGTCATCATGGTGGATCAAGAACGGCAGCCAAAGGGCTAAGTTGCAATTTCTATTGGCTCATTCTTTACAAGGATGCTAGTGAGCTAGTGAAAAGATGCGATGAATGTCAACGGGCCGGTGGAATCTCAAAGAAAAATAAAATTCCTCTCACTACCATTTTGGAGATTGATATTTTTGATGTGTGGGGTATTGACTTCATGGGTCCTTTTGTGAGTTCTTGTGGAAATACCTACATCTTGGTCGCGGTTGATTATGTGTCCAAATGGGTTGAGGCTGTTGCTCTACCCAACAATGAGGCGAGAAGTGTGGTGGCGTTCTTGAAGAAGAAATATGTTCACAAGGTTTGGTACTCCGCGGGCTATTATAAGCGATGGGGGTCACATTTTTGCAACAAGGCTTTCGACACTTTACTACCTAGAAAGTACGGTGATACTTATAAAGTCACGAATCCCTATCATCCACAAGCTAGCGGTCAAGTGGAAGTCTCCTGTTATATTCCGTACTTTAATATTAGGATAAGCCGTAGTAATCCATATGTGCTTGAAGGGATTAGGACTATTCATGAGATTATAGAGGATTAGTCACTATATTTATAAGACCCCGTAAGTTTATCAACATTGATACCGTTATATACATTTGATATGGTATTTTGAGTGGACCATTTTTGTAAAACATTTTGAAAAAAAATATGATTTTATATAGTTATTAATATTACTACTTTCAATTATACACATAATATGAGTAAGTTTACGAGATTTTCTTTATTGTAAAGATAGAAATTATTTTCTCACAAGAAAAGAAGGTTATCTTTTTACAATTTTAAGAATTAAGCGTACGAGAATTTATACTCTCTATACGAGATTAGGAAAATTATAAGTTGAGAAAATATATGTATTTTTACATGGATGTTTAACATATATAATAGTGTATGTATTTAATTTATATGATACTACATGACCACGATAGTAGGGTACATAAAGTGTGTTAAAAGTAAGAAGTATTTTAAGTAATTTGAGATAATTCTTAATTATGTGGATGATTGGGTTACTTAATGATTTTGGTGGTAAGATTAACTAGAAAATTAAAGTCTTTAGGATAAAGATTAAATTGGCAGCCTTACCTTATGGGAATGGTGACTCTTAAAGGCATTATATTATGTGGCAAGAATTGAGATGTGAGATTTGGCAAAGTCTTAAGAACGTGAGTCATTCCATTTAATAAAGAAGAATCATATATTCATTTGAACGTAAGTCACAAACTCATTCTTTATCTGCATCTGATAAGAATTCAAATGTAAATGTTTGTGTGTTATTAACGTAAGTCACAAACGTAAGTCACATAAGCAAGATAAGATCTTCAACAATTCAAAGCAACGTGAGATTTTGCAATTATAAGGGAGTATGGTGCAATCTTTCTCGAGAATATCATACGAATTTTTTCCAACTCCGATCTTGCCGTCACGTGTTTTGTCGCAATTAACGGGAGTTAGAGGGATTGTCAAGAGAATCGGCTTAGGTATGTTAAGGATAATCCTTCCTTCTTTTGGCATGATCCAAGTAACAATACATAATTGTAATGCTATTCCATAAGTGTTCTACTCTTAGCAGTTAAGGATATCTATGCTATTCATTCCCTAAAAGTGATATTCAAGCATGTCTAAGTATGTATCTAGTTCTCTATTGAGGTATTTGATAAAGATGTTAATGTTCATAATGGTATTACATGCATCTTCATTTACCACCATGCTATGGCCGGTTGGGCAGACATGCGTCTTCATTTACCATCGTGTTACGGCAGGTTGGGCAGTCATGCATATTTATTTACCATCGTGCTACGGACTATCGGGCAGTCATGCATTTACCATCGGGCTACAGCCGGTCGGGCAGTTACCACCAGTTGGGCAGTTATGTATCATTATTTACCACCGGTTGGGAAGTCATGCATCATACGATATGGATAATAGGAATAGTCTCAAAGAGAAGCATTATATATGTAAGTATAATAAGTATGCATATATGGTGGCACTTTAGAGATTCAGGTTGATTCTTATATGTCTTTAATTAATGTTGACTTATTGTTATGTTTTAGTTCTGCCTTACATACTCAGTACATTATTCGTACTGACATCCTTTTGTTGGGGACGCTGCATTCATTCCTGCAGGTATAGATAATAAATTTGACGAGCCCTCATAGTAGACGAGATTGGCATTCAGCGAAGGATCGGTAAGGCTCCACCTCATTTGGAGTGCAACCGAGTCTATGAGTCATCGTGTCAGAGTTTTGCTACAGACTTATGGGTAGGCCGGTACCCTGTCCCATTTGATGTCAAATAATCTTAAAGGCTTTGTAGACAAAGGTTCATTTTGTACAGTATGTCAGAGGCCTTGACGGCCCATATGTACTCATGTTTTAAGAAAAATGGTTCAGTGATACAGTGTTTTCCACTTACAGTTGTACATTACGAGTTCTGGCCATGTTGGCCCATGATACTTACAAAGAAAATAAATGAGTTACAGAGTGGTTCGCTCGGGCCAATACAGCACAGGGTGCCAGCCACGCCTCCCCAAGTTTGGGGCGTGACATCTCCAACAGGGAGATAAAGAGTATTTTGTCCAAAATAGTGAATGTTAATCGGACGGATTGGTCCTAGAAGCTTGATGATGCATGATGGGCTTATCGGACGGCTTACAGAACACCTATCGGAATGTTGCCATACCGATTGGTGTTCGGAAAAGCTTGTCATTTTCTGGTGGAACTTGAACACAAAGCCATGTGGGCTCTAAAGAAGTTCAATCTTGATTGGATGTAGCCGCTAACTTGAGGGTTTCATATTTGAATGAATTGGATGAGTTTCGGTACCATGCTTATGCAAATTCATTCTTGTACAAAGAAAACATGAAATATCTTCATGACAAATACATTTGGAACAAAGAGTTCAAGGTAAGCGATCTTGTGTTGTTGTTTAACTCAAGGTTGAAGATGTTTCTCGGGAAGTTAAAGTCTGAATGGAGTGGTCTTTTTGAAATTGTGGGTGTAACACCTTTTGGTGCATTGGACTTGAAGAACAAAAACAATGAAGTATTCCGAGTCAATGGCCACCGGGTGAAGCACTATTTGGGAAAAGTTGGAGATAGCCACGTCGTGGCGGTCATTCATTTCAATTGATGGTGTTCTACGTCGTGCCACGACGTTAAATCAGGTGCTTCTTGGGAGGCAACGCACTTGTTTCTTTTTCTTTTTTATTTTGTAGTTAGGTGTTATTTTTGTGCTAACACCGCACATTTATATTTGATGCAGAAAAAGTGCACTGCGGTCGCACAATTACCTTGTGGACCGCACAAATGGAAGGTGGAAAATGTCAACTCTCTGAAGGTTGGTTTGTCAGAGAAAAGGTCAATCTGCGGCCACAAAAGGAAATTTGCAGTCGCAACATGGAATTTGCGGCCGCACATGAAATTGTGCGGCCGCACACGCCCCTCCTTCCCTTATAAAACCAAGCAGTATAAATAGAGGGATAAGGGCAACTGTTACGTTTTTTTCCCTCTTTGAGCATAAACACAGTAATCTCTTGAAATTTCTTGGTGACTCTGTCTGTACACACATACAACATCTTTAATCAGTCACTTTTCACACTCATTCATCTTGTATGCATCAATTTCTTGTTAATCATTTTCTTTTAATTTGTAGATTTTTGTAATTTTTAGGCCATTTGTCGATAGAATTAAATGTGCATTCATATGGGGGTAAATCTGTAGTGGGTGAATTAGTACATGCTCTATAGGGACTGGGTCACTATATTTTCATGCCTTTATGCTGTTACCATGTCAAAATTTGCACAAAAATTGTAAAACCTAGATAGAAATACTGGACTACTCATTTTATTGTGAACTCTATGGTCGCACCTAAAATTGTGCGGTTTGCAAAAGTTGATTCTAGGGTTTACATTAGTGACGAAGGGATCTGTAGCCGCAATGTAAAATGTGTGGACCACATAATTCCCATTGCGGCCATAGAACATCCCTTTTACTGTCATCAAAGAGTACAAAATTGTGACTTAAATATGCGGCCGCAGGTCTAATTGTGCAGATCGCAGAAATCATATTGCGGCCGCACATCAGCCAGTTCTCTGTCATCAGAGAGTTGGCATATTTTGGGTTCCTGAGATGCGGCCGCAAGTGAAATTGTGCAGACCGCACTTCACTTTTGCACCCACAAAGCTAAATTGTCTAGTCCGTAAGGCCTCATCTGCGTCCGCAAGAAAATTGTGCGGCGCAGATCCTTACCATGCAAGCATACTGTGTCTGTGACCCTCACTGTGCTTTCTTCTGTACTCTTGCATATCTCCTGTGTATGCCTATGCATTGAATTGCAACTAACAACTGCCTTTGCTTGATACAAACAATGGTTCGATCTAGAGGCAGAGGCGACACTTCCAAAGGGAGGGGTGAACCTTCTCGGGGACAAGGCAAGAGAGCTTTACCTCTTGCCCAACAGAAGGAAATTAGAAAAAAACACAACAGCCGGGAGAGGGAGAGGTACAGACCTGTCCGAGACGAGTTCATACGCCCCGTCTAGGGACGTATCAGAGGGCAACTCAGCCTCTGTTCAGGAACAACCAACAGTACAGTCCAGGCCGCCAGGGAGATTTCAACTTAGGGACGAGCTGTCTTCAACCCACAGCACCTCCGAGGGATCAAAAAGTTCTAGTCGGGCTTCTGAGCTTTCAGCAGCACCAGTCCCTATGACACAGGATACATCTATTCAAGACATACCCGATGATGGTAGAGGGGGAGATGCCACGACTGCTGGGATTGAAAGAACAAAGAAGAAAGAGGTTTGGGAGGACCCATTCGTCAGCCTAGCTGCTTTCACTAGTTTCCACACATGGTGGTCGGCGAAGTTGCTAACACTTGAGCGACAGTTCATACTGATAGATTTAGAGAGGTACAACTCGGCCATGCTGAGGCAGTTTAGATAACGCAAAGGGTAGATTTGGTTTACCCAGAGTGTGGTAGATTCTAAGGAATACCTTGTCCAGGAATTCTATGCCAATGTGGCGCATATCAAAAAGGGGACAAAGGTGACAAATGTGCGAACCCTCAAATTGCAATTTGATCAGTAGACACTTAACACATACTTTGGCTTTGATGATGTCGAACAAAAAGAATACCTGGAAAAGTGTGTACTTGTTGATGCAGTTCGTCCTTGGTTAGCGGAGATTCTAGCTGCACCAAGACCACCACCACCATTGATCATCGCTGGGGTTCCTATCCAATGGAGCACGCTTAGCTTCGAAGCAAAAGGTTGGCAATCATTTGTCTGTAGCAGACTGGACACGAGTCAAAATGAGACTCACTTGCCAATTCCTCGTGCAGTCTTAGTTGCCTCAATTATGGCCGGGTACCCTATAAATGTGGGTGTCGTGATGTCGGCCAACATCTCAGTGATCGCCCAATAGGATGACTCTTCCTACCCGTACCCCAACACCATTACAGAGTATCTTACGGATGCGGGGGTGGAACCAAGGGATTTTGATACAAAGGTGAGGCCGAAGAAGCCTTTCTCATGGTACTCACTTATGGATACAAATAACCCGAAGAGAAAAGGCAGTCGTCTACCACCACAAGCCAGTCTGATGAGCGAGCTGTGGTAGTTGCGGAGGCAGTTGATATTCCATCCACTCCGGATGAGCCTTACTCTAGTGTCGCAGCTATGCCTCCACCATCATCTCAGTCCCTACTGTAGTTCCTACCACACCTTTCACCTCATATTTGAAGCCGGTGTCCAATGCCTATTGTCCCACTTTATATGCTCCGAGTCTCCCAAACATTGGTGATCCTCAACAACCGTGAAGACAACCACTGCAAAGTTGTCTGACTTATCAAGTACTGTTGCAGCACAATCTTCTGTTCAGGCACCGGGATCGTGGAGGAGACATTGAAGAAGCTCTAAGAAAACCAGAACACTATCATGGCTACTTTGGTACAGCACGGATCAGTGATCGAAGAGCTGGGAAAAGAAGTAAAGAAAATGAGAAAGTCCCGGGCCAGCAAAAATGTCACGCCCCAACCTCAGGAGGCGCGACCGGCGCTCAATCGAGTGAACCCAACTGAGCAAGCCTTATTAACACTTTCTACCCAACTCAATACGATTAAGGAAACCATGCTTTCGTTTATTTAGACGATAGCAAAATCGAACATTCAACATTGTTAGTTCATTTTTATATCACAAATCTTAAATCATGCCTAAGTTTCCAAGATTTCATACAGTTATAGTTTAGAAGAACTAGAGTATAGAGTTACAACATAGTTCATCAACCCATCCAACACCCATACATAACCCACATAAATGTCTACGGAGCCTCTATGGATACAAAAGATAAATTATGACAACGCCGGCAACAAGGCCCCAGCTATACCTCAAAAGTGGAAGTCTACAACAAAAGATGTACAACATAACCCCTTGAAGGAGAAAGGGGCTCACCAAGACTTTGAGAGGAGGACACTCCGCTACGCGCGATCGGCACTGTGCGCTATGGAGCCACCTACATTCATTTAAAAATGTAGCGCCCCCGGCAAAAGGGACGTTAGTACCATGGAATAGTACTAGTATGTATAACTAAACACCATCTAGTTAGAAAGAACTTTCATACAAGAATAAGGAAATCACAAGTATAACTCAAAAATTTAGACGATCACCACATTATCAAATAAAGGAATCATACAGTTTTCACATCATTTTTCAATAGCTTTTAGTTTGGGGCATTTCACACTGTTCATCATTGTTCACAATACCACCGCTATCTTGAGCGGAGTCCGATCTCGACCCGATCGGCTAGTTTGCCTCATTTGAGACATATACTTCAATCACAATCTCATTTCCTTTTTTCGGAATTCAATATTAGCACAATACCACCATGTGTGCGGCATGGCATCCGATCTCGGCCCGATCGGCTAGGCTGCCTTACCAAGCATTGTTCCTTTCTCATTAATCATCCCGTTTCAATCTTTGTTTCACATATGTCATTTCATAGGCACTTGGGGCCACAACTATCACATCATTTTTGGCACTAGGCCACATTTCACATCATTCCCAATTTCAATGTTAGGTTTGCAATTTAGGATAATAGGTGCACACAAGAGTAATTTAAATTATAAGCATAGATGAGATTTCACATACATGGCACAACAAACGCAGTTTCAATCTTGATTTAAGGTCTAGGCATTCCAATACATGATTCATATTCTTCGCACCCTTTTTAAGTTATCAAGAATAGCACATTGATCATATTGAGACAATCCTTTCACGTATATAAAGTTGCAACAACAATTCATGTGAAATAACAATCAATACATCAATGCAACTTTAAATCTTACCGCATTTACACAAACACCAACAGAGCTCAATTTCCAAAAAGAGGGGGTTTTAGTCATAAATACCTCAATAGAGCTTTCCTTAAATTCTTACAATGTTCCGGGACTCTTAGGAACTTCGATCTATTTTATAGGAATTACAAATTGAGCCAAGAATTAGAGACATGATTAAGATTCTACCTCATTTGAGCATATTATCAAGCACTAAGTGTGCATCGTGATCTTAGGACCCTTTTGTGAGAGATTTTTATCATCTTACACCCCAATTGCTATCTTTTCAACTCACAACCTCCCCATACTCTATTGTCACTCATGCTTGCAAGATTATCAACCCTTATACCCATGAACACACTTGCTAATCACTTATTTTAATAGAAATTTCGAAATTATAGATTAGGGCACAAGTTCTTACCTCTTAGGGTGAAGACCTAGTAATTTCACTTTACAATCTTCAAGGATTTGGGGCAAGAATTGAGTGGGGACTTGATGAAGATCACTCCCTCTCTCTCTAGAACTTCCTCTCTCACTCTATATGCAGTAAAATAATAGAAAATGGGTCTAATGGGGTGTTTTTAATGGGATGGGGTCGGGTTTTAAAAGTTAGAAAATAGTAGCCCCGACAAAATCTACGATCGCTTATCGATCGCATAATTGACATGCGGCCCGCGAAATGGACCGCAAAAATGGCTTCAAAAACCTGAACAAACTGCCCGAGTATGCGACAGGAATGCGGTCTGCATACTTGTTCTGCGGTCGCATAATGCACCGCAGAACTGCCCCTCGCAAAATTCCAAGGGGATTATGCGATGACTATGCGGCCCGCATATTGATTATGCGATCGCATAATGGACCGTAGTTGACCTCAAAATTACCATCAAACTGTCTGACTCTGCGGCGACTATGTGGTCCGCATAGCTATTATGCGACCGCATAATGGACCGCATAAACGCACTTTTCTGGAAAATATTATTCCCTAACTTTTTAATGCATAGATCAGTCCAAAGGGTCCGAACCGCGGCGAGCTTGTGAGCCGCGAAGAATTTATAAATTTCTAACACATATACCTAACTTGGCACTACGAGCTTTCGGGTTTTGAGTAGAAATTTTTACGGGGCCTTACAAAGAAGTCTCCCCTTTGACATGTTGATTAACCCACACTATTCAGGCCCAGATCCTGTAGCACCATCAGCACCAGCGGCACCAACTGACCAATCTAAGGAGACAGAATTTGCTTTCGACACTGCCAAGGCAGTGTGTCAGATGTTCACCAACCCACTCACACCCAGAGTTGAGGATGATGAGATTCAGTCAGATAAGACTGAGAGCGGTGACATTGCTGGGGACATAGAGATGTCCAAGGAGCCATAGGGAGTTTTCTTCACTCTTTCCCCTCTTTTGCTCTTATTTTGTAATAACTTGATATTATTTTCTTTTTCTTTCTCATTGCGTATATATTCTCTCTCGGTGACATTGCTGGGGACACATAGATGTCCAAGGAGCCATAGGGAGTTTTCTTCACTCTTTCTCCTCTTTTACTCTTATTTTGTTAAGCATTGGGGACAATATTTATGTATATTGGGGGTGGAGTTTATTTTATTGATCATATTTGGTACATTCTAAGACATTTGGCCTGTAATAATTTGATATTATTTTCTTTTTCTTTTTCTTTCTCATTGCGTATATATTCTCTCTCTTTTTCTCATTATGTGTATTCAATAATTTTTGTTTATTAGCTTCTTTATTTTTGTTCCTTTGTTAGTTCTTATTTTAGTTAGTAGCTTCTTCATTTGATTTAGTAGCTTCTTTTTATGTTCTATTAGATAATAATCCTTTGATTTTATTAATGTCACGGTTCTTTCCAAAGTTATTGTTGTGTGAACCGGGGGGACTCGTCCTAACGATGGATGGCGTGACAACCTTCTTAAGGGAATGAATCCGTTTTTGGTGTTTACGTAATAATAGTAGTAGTAATGAATAAAATGACCTAATTAAGTCATGCTCGAAGAGTCAAACATGCTTCAATTGGTACCAACACACTTAACTACGTGCTTATAGTTAGAAACAAGGTTTTTAAAAGGAAATAGCTCTAGTTAGTGACTTTGTGATTCTTGTGTTGACTTTGGTACCATTGGGTGGTGTAATTGGACCATAGTGATCTTCAATCTTGAATGTGGTCGTTGTGGGCCCTCAACTCTATCCTCTTTAACAATATAGTTGCGTGAGGGGTGAGATGCCTTATTGCTAGTCCAAGTACCCGTGCGAAAGATCTAAAACTTGCCCCAAATGTGTTTTAAGGCGAAATCTTAAGTTTTGCTTGGCTTGAGAAGCGATTGCAGGCATTCCTCGGCCCGTTTGAGTTTCCTATTGCCTACCAATGTTGTTATCCCTAGTCAACCCCTTCGAGCCTTTAGCCTTTCTCATTTGATAATCATATTACAAGCCTTTATCCCGTGATATCATGATCCTCTCATGGAACCCGAGCTTTCCTTAATACTCTTGTGAAACAAATGGCTCAAAACGTAAGTTTGGGGGGAGAGATGAGGAAGTTGAAAAAGGTATCAAGGCACAAAAAGATAAAGGAAATGATCTCTATGAGAAGAGAAGGCAAGAAAAGAAAAGAACAAAAAGAAAAATGCAAAAAAATGAATAAATGAAAGGGTTGAATAGATTCAAAAAGAGGCACTAATCCTAAACAGTGAGAAATCAAAAAGGGGAAACAAAGAATGAAATGATTAAGAAAGAGTGATGTTAAGTCTCTCTAGTCCCCATTGAAAAGAAAATGCCTCTAAGAATTGGCATGTGTGAGCCGAGAAATGAAAGATGGAGCACTTAAGGAAGGTGTAACCACTTACCCATATTGTATCAAACCCTAGTCCAAAAGCCTTCATTACATCCCGAAAGAAGTCCTACTTGATTTCGAGCCGAGTGAGCTTACATTAGTGGTTATCTACATGAGGAGAAAGCCTATAGTACTTGAAGCTGTACTTGTGACATTCTCTTGAGAGAGATGAGTGAGCCTTTCATAAATCTTTGAATCGAGTGCTAATTTCTTAAGTGAGCTTGGCAAATGAAAAGTAGAGGAGGAAGAGTTTGGAGTCCACAATGGCCTACATGATAGAGCAAGAATCCTTGATGAGTAAAGTCAATTCTTGAAGCTGAAATGTTACAATTAAAGCTATATGTGCATGAATGATTAGCTTGTCGCCTTATTGATAATGCATGAGTAGTGTGGGTAATTGTTGGTCCCAACTGAGGTGTGAATGGCTCACCTTTGACTCGCTGAAATGACACTTAACTTTGGAGGTAGGAACTAATTTATTTGCTTGAGGACAAGCAAAGACTTAAGTTTGGGGAGTTGATAAGTGGGAATTTTGACTGCTTATTAACGCCTTTTAGCTTTTGTTTTAGTCTAAAGGCATTGAATTGTGTTCCCGAAACTAATGAAATTATGCAAAATTACAGGAATGATGGAAGTTGATCTCCCGAGATGAAATCCGACTCAAAAAGGAGTATTCTGAAGTAAAAGGAAATAAAGGGCGCAGAAGCACAAATGTCCGGTCCGCAGAAGAAATTGTGGACCGCAAAATTCCATCTGCGGACGCAAACCAGGAGGAAGATTTTAGCAAAACTTTGGGCAAAGTGCGGACCGCACATGAATTGTGCGGCCGCAAAGGTGGGCTAAGAGTCGAAGATCAGAGAGTATGCAAAAATACCAAGTCTAGGAGCCTTTGTAAATTACGGATCGCACAAGAATTGTGCAGCCGCAGAAGAGTTGCCTTGCCACCGCAATCCTAAATTGTGCGGACCGCAAAAGATTGCCTCGTGGCTGCAGTTTAGAAATGTGTGGTCACAGAACTCCACTTCCTGCCAGATAAAGAAATCTGCGGACCGCACATGAAATTGTGCGGCCGCAGAACCTCCCGAGGGGCATTTTTGTCCGAGATTTAGCCTTGTATAAATAGACAAGTTTCACAAAATTAGGTCAAGTTTGAACCTCTGAAGTTAGTATAGCCATTTTTCTTTACTACTTTAGGAAGTTTCACATTACTCTGGTGTATTTAAATTAGATTTAATCATTTTAAGCTTCCATTATGAGGCTAATTAGTTTTTCTTCCTTATTTTCTTCAAACTCCATTATGAGTAGCTATACTTTTACTAGGGTTGTGACCCAACTCTAGTGTATAAACCATATGGGTATCTAATTTAGTACTTGTTTATGATTGGGTATTGATTATTTAGCTTAGTTCATGCTTTAATTGTAGAACTAATGGTTGCAAACATTGATTCATGCCTATTTGACTTAGTCTCTACTTGAACAAGAGGAACCTAGTCTAGGATAACTTAGCTAACAACGAATTGGGTCAATTGAGAGATTGATTAACCCAATTAAAGGGTTCAACCTAGAGATAGTAATAACCCGACTTGAGCTCTTATCAACTATTTTGGGTGATACACATTTGATCTTGAGAAAGCCAAATTGGGCAAGACCACTCTCTGACCGAGAGGTATTGAGTGGGTAATTTAGAGTTGAGAGCTATAATACACCCCAATCAACAAAACAAGCATTAAAGTCTTCATCCCATTAGGCAAACACCTAGGTCATGATCACAACCCTAGGTTTTTTTTATCCATTTGGAAAAACCTAAAAAAAATTATCTCTAGTCTTCTTTGTTTATTTTGCAATCATTAAATTAACATTAGAAATAGAAACCAAAATCCTTGTTGTAGAAGTGCAATCTAGATAATCCAATTGCTCATTTAAAATATATAGCCCTAACTCCCATCCTAGCTCCATGTGGATTCGATCCCGACCCTTAGTTGGGTTTTTATCATTGCATACGATCGTTTTATTTCTCTTTTGAGGTGTGCTTTGGATGTGATCAACCTCCTAAACCATAGGCTCAAAGGCTTATTTCACTTTTTTTCCTTTGCGGGATTTGGAAGCCTTTTTATCAAAAGAACCCGCAACTGAAGCCCCCGCAAGAGCGATAAATGCAGAAGATGGGACGCTTCCTGGTGGAGGTGGGAAATCACCTCTAGCCAAAGGTGTGGAGGGTTGATCGTCCAGTGGAGAGAAGACAAAACCTTGGGGGTCCATGTGTGTCGCAAACAGAGAGATAGAAGAATGAAGTGTTGATTTAAAGTTAAAAAATGAGAAAGAATGGGAAGTCCCATAGCCAAATGTATATATAGGTGGGCGAATTCTCCTTCTATAACCGCCAAAATCGGGAAAGGTTCCCTATCACAATTAGTCATCATTGTTTAGGAACTGTAACAGGTGAGGAGTCCAATGAAAAACGTCCACATGTTCGGGCGTATTAGGTATGGACTGCGCATAAGGCACATCAGTCCTAGAGATTGAGTTTTATTGAGTCTCTTTCTTATAAAGGAAGAAATCTCTATAAAATCGATCCCTACCAAGAAAAGAAGATTACCACTTGTCGAGCATTCGCTTTCAAATCGCCCGATAAGTGAGGGGACTAATTGTGTGGTTCAAAATTAACCTTTCTAAGTAGCATGGCCGAAAAGTTCCACGCGGCAACTAAGGCCTAGAGGTCAAGACATGGGACCTAATTCCAAGTCCGGAAGGTGGTGAGATCATGGTCATCAAAGGGTCAAACACTCTAAGGGTGGAAGATTTTATTCGAAGACCCAGTCAACCTTCTCACAGATCCTGGATGTCGACATTATGTCGAAACAGAAGCCACTAACAGAGATCCTGCACCCCACTACCTAATCAGTAGTGTGCTAGCTTGAAACTAGGAATGGCGGTTCACCTCTTATCACTATAAAATTCGCCCCAATGCTCCAAAGCAGGGCATCGAAAACACGAAAAAGAACTCCATTTCTAACAAAATATCATCTTATGCTAGCCTTTTCCAGATTAAGTTTTGTAATCTAGTCATATTCTTGATTGGAGATCGCTCAAAACTGGAAATAAAGAAGCATTTTCTTCGTTGCATTATTCTTTTTTAATCTGTTTCACTACTTCTTTTTTGAATTGACTTATTATCTCCAACTGCTTCGAATCAAACAAATTGCTAGTAGTCCTTAAAAATATAAATTTAATTGTTTAATCTCAAAACCAATTTTTGGGTCAAACAATCATGCTCTTCTTTAACCAATAATTCACACAACAAAAATAAATAAAAATAATATATTTGACATCGTTCAAAAATTACATACAACGTTCTCGTGAAGTAAGCTATAAAACATTAGCAACAAAATACTTGTGAGAATTGTAGAGTGGGAATTTATTAGTGGGAATAAAGTGTTCTAAAGTTCAAAATGTTACAACTAAACATCAGTTTGAAACTTTGAACTACAGGTAATTTCACGACATAGCGTCTTCAAGTTCAAAGCACTACAAATAAACTTCAGGATACTGAAGAACTATCATCCTGAGGTTCTAACTATTACAAGTGAACTTTAGGACACAGTATCTTGAAGTTCAAAGTACTATAACTAAACTTCAAGACATTGTGTCCTGAAGTTTCAAGCTTAGTCATGTCCAAAGCACTATAACTAAATTTCAAGATGTTGTTTCCTAAGTTTGCACTGTTACCAGTGAATTTGAGGATACCATGTCTTAAATAGAATTGTGATATAATTATGATACAATCGCAATACAATTCTAAAATATTGCGACACAATTTCGATCTTCATCTTCTTCATGTTTCAATATGAAATTCCACCTAAAACTATAACGATTTGGCTGGTTGTTTTGACTATTTTATCCCCATTCCCCTATTTATTGCCTCTTCTATGTTAATTTGTGGATACGTGACTTTCTAGGATGATTGGTTTGGTTTTATAGAGGTTTTGGAGTGAATTAAGACACTTAATCCCAAAGATGGAAGCTTAAGTTGTAAGAGTTTATCGAAGTTTGACATTTATATAGACGACCCCGGAATAGTATTTCGTGGATTTTGATAGCTTCGTATGGTGATTTTTGACTTAGGCATATGCGCGGATGTGTATTCGGAGGTCCATAGGTTGATATGGTGCTTTTTGACGAAAGTTAGAAAGTTGAAGGTTGATAGGTTTGACTGAGAGTTGACTTTATTGATATCGGAGTTGTATTTTGATTCCGGAAGTTGGAATAGGAATGTAATGTAATTTCGGACTTGCATGCAAAATTTGAGGTCATTCAGAGTTGATTTGATATGGTCCGGCATAAGTTTTAGAAGTTGAAAATTATTAATTCATTAGGCTTGAATTGGGGTATAATTGGTGGTTTTGATATTGTTTTATGTTATTGAGGCCTTGAATAGGTTTTTGTTATGCTTTAGGATTGGTTGGTGTGATTGGATGGGGTCCCGGGGGCCTTAGGTTGAGTTCGGACCATTTGTGTACTTAGTGGTATTGCTGAAGGGTCAGACTTCTGGTGTTTTCGCATCTGCGGTGGACTTGGCCACAGATGCGGAGCTGCAGGTGCGGCTTATTGATCGCAGAAGCGAAGGGGGAGGATAGTAGAGGAAGTTTGCATATGCGGACCATTGAGCGCAGGTGCGCAAGCGCGAATTTGCGAGAGCTTCCGCAGATACGCCTATGGGTTCGCAGAAGCGGATGGTCAGAGAATTAATGATTTCCGCATCTGCGATGGAATTTCCATAGATGCGGCATCGAAGGTGCAACTATTTGGGCAGCAGATGCTATTTTGCAGGACAGAATACATCTATTGAAGGGTTTAGTCTTTTTCTCATTTTTGGAGTTGTGAAGCTCGGTTGGAGGCGATTTTTGAAGGGCTTTTCATCACAATTGAATGGGTAAGTGATTTCTACTTAATTTTAGTGTAATTATTTGATTACCCATTGATTATTACACCTAATTTATGAAAATTTAAGTGGGATTTGGAAGTTTTTGGACTATGATTTTGGAGAGTGAGATTTGATGATTTGAAAGTCGATTTGAGGTCGGAATTGGGTGAAATTGGTATGGTTGGACTCATAGTTGAATGGATATTAAGAATTTATGAATTTTGTTGGAATTCGAGGTGGGGGCTTGGGGTTGACTTTCTGATTTTGATTAAACATCTTAGATTTATCATTTTAAATCATTTCATATAGATTTTATTGATTATATTAAGTTATTTTGGTTAGATTCAAGCCGTCCGGAGGTTGACTCATGAATGAACGGCTTAGTAGAGGAATTATTTGGCTTGGTTGGGGTAAGTATCTTACCTAACGTCGGTTGAGACACTAGTTGCCTAAGTTATTTGTGCTAGCTATGTGCTTTGGGTGGCGCACATGTGTGGGGATTGAGCCCATGAGCATGCGTCGGGGTATTATTCATGCTTGGAGTAGTACTTAGGTTATGATATGCCTTAATTTGATTTCTACGCTTCATGCTGTGATGTTCCTCCACCTTTGTGAGCTTTATGTACCATATTTGAGGTTACGTTGAGGTTATTCTCCTTATTTAACCTGATAATTGCTACATTCGTGATGAAATTTCCGGATTTAGATATGATAGCACACTTTGCACATGCATACACTTTAGCATGTCATTTATACCAGTCTAAGAGTATGACACTTGATATTCATTGATCATGTATGTGTATTTATGTATACCTATATTGAGATTGTGACCATGCTGGGCGAATTGTGATATTGAGCTTGTGACCACGCCGGGCGAATTATGATATTGAGCCTATGACCATGCCAGGCGAATGTGATATTGAGCTTGTGACCACGCCTGGCGGATTGTGATTATTGGCGTGTGAGTTGTCCGCATAGTTGATATTGGCACGTGAGTTGTCCGTGCGGATCTAGATATTGATATTATTGGTACGTGAGTTGTCTGTGCGGATCTAGATATTGATATTATTGGTACGTGAGTTGTCTGTGCAGTTGATATTATTTGCACGTGAGTTGTCAGTGTGGTTGATATTATTTGCACATGAGTTATCCGTGCAGCGTGTGGATATGGATCCATCCTCGAGGCTCGCCCTCTCGTGTTCCTTCTTGATGGTATACACGCAGTTATTGAGGAAACCTGATCAAGGATATGGTACAATTATGGAAATTCTGAGGAAAGGTTAGCTAGTATTTAATATGGTTATTACATTTCAACTTTAATTGCAATTTACTTGGTTATGTACCTTATTTATTTGCATATCATCTTTATATGTTGAACCGTTGACTGAGCAGAGTATGTCAAGATATCATGTGCACCAAAAAAGAGGTGGTTTTTTCTATGATTTATGACTTGTTCATGATTATTGTTATGTACTTGTTGGATTGTTAAACTTTACAGGTGAATAGTGAGTATCATTTGTAATTCTTGCTTCTATTACCTCACTGAGGTTAGTTATGATACTTGCTGAGTACATGGGGTCAGTTGTACTCATACCACACTTTGCACTTAATTTTGCAGATTCAGGTCTCGGACCGAGTTGTGGCTAGCGGTGAGGTGTTGTTGTGAGCATTTTGGAGAGACGAGGTAGAGCTGCATTCCAATCACAGCCTTGGCATCTTTTCCTTTTTGTAGTATTATTTCTATTCAGATAGTATCATTATTTTGTATTCCAAACTTGCAGTTTTGATTAGATCTCATGACATTGTATTACCAAATCTAGGGAGTTATTGTATTTTAATGCAGCTATTCATGTTATTAGCATTAGAATTGTGCTATTCCTTTGTTATTTCTATTATTATGTTGTGTTGTTGTTATGTTCCCTTGCCTAGCAAATGAGTTAGGTGCCATCACGACTGGTATATGGTTTTAGGGTCGTGATAACGTTGTATCACAGCCCTAGATTCATAGTTTATACAGGTCATGAGCAACTTTAGTAGAGTCTTGCAGATTGGTACGGAGTCGTATGTACTTATCTTCGAGAGGCTAATGAAATGTTAGGAAAACTTCATTTTCTTGCATTCTTGTCATGCGGATTTGTTATCTCCAAAGTTTGAACCTTTATTATTTTATTCTCTCACAGGTGGTGAGGACACGGGCAGCCGGATCAGGCAGGTAGGCACCAGTACCACCAGATAGGGCTGTGAGAGGCCGGTGCCGAGGTACAGGCCGAGGTAGGGTTTGCAATATCGCTAGAGAAGCACATGCGGAGCCACCAGTTTCTCCATTGGAGGAGCAGGTTTCGGATACTGTTGAGCCGGTAGGACCAACTCAGACACCGGTAGTACCTATTATGATACCTGGTCTTCAGAAGGCTTTGGCTCAATCTTGAGTTTGTGCGCAAGCATGGCTCAAGAGGGTATGGTACCGGTTGCACCAGCTACCTCATAGGCTGGGGGAGGAGCCCAGACTCTCGCTGCCCGTACACCAAAGCAACTAGCTCAACGTTATCAGACACTAAGGGTATTACCAGTTCAGCAAGTTATTACTGCTCGGGCCGAGGTTGGTCCATTTATGTCTAATGAAGAGCAAAAAGGGTTGGAGCGGTTCAGGAGGCTTGACCCTCCCGAGTTCAGTAGAGTAGAGTTAGAGGATGGTCAGGGTTTTTTGGATCGGTGTAATTGGATTCTTGGAACAGCAGGTATTGTGGACATCATAGGGGTTGCTTTTAATACTTTTCAGTTAACAGGGGCAGCCTACAGATGATGGCTGACCTATGAGTCAGGCGGGTCAGCTGTTACAGCACCACTTACATGGCATGAGTTCTCATTTCTCTTCTTAGAGAAGTTTGTTCCACAAACCCGTAGGGAGGAGTTGTGTAGGGAGTTCGAGCAGCTATGCTACGGGGACATGATTGTGAGCCAGTACGAGATGAGATTTGCAAATTTGGCTTGACATGTTGTATGGTTGGTTCCCATAGAAAGATAGAAGATTAGGAGTTTCATTGATGGCCTCAACTATGGGTTACGCTACAGTTTGGTTCGAGAGGCCGAGACGGATGCTAGGTTTGACTAGATGGTCGACATTGCTAGTGTTTGGAGTAGGTTCCTAGGCTTGAGCATGAGGAGCTGGAGGCCAAGTGGCCTCGTGGTTCAGGTGGCATCAACAGTGCCTCATATGGATGCCAGTCATATTACAATAGAGGTTGTCCTTTTAGGCCCGCCCAAGAAACTTGTCATATTCCTCTTGGTTCATCAGTTAGCCACTGTTCATACAGTGCTCGCCCAGTTTCAGTCATTATTCAATGCGCTGGCAGCACAGAGTTCTTACTATGCTTCATCTGGTCAGGTCTCCACAGGCAATTATTCGGATTATCAGGGTCAGAAGCTTCGTTAGAGGAGAGGTTTTTTTTCAGTGTGGAGACTTGAGTCATCTCAAGAGGGATTACCCCAGATTTCTGAGTAGAGTTACACAACAGAGCTCACAACCTATAATTTCAGAACCAGCAGCTACACCACCCGCATAGCCAGTTAAGGGTGGGGCTCAGACTGTTCGAGGCCACCCTAAAGGGGGGCCAATCAGGTGGTCAGGCCCATTTCTATGCTTCTCCCACCAGGCCAGAGGCAATTGCTTCTGATGCTGTGACCACAGGTATTGTTTCCATGTGCCACCAGGATGCTTCAGTGTTATTTGACCCTGGTTCCACTTATTCATAAGTGTTATCCTATTTTGCTTGTTATTTGGATATGCATCGTTATTTTTTAGATATGTTTCTTCATGTACCTATACCGGTGGGGGATTCTATCATGGTGGATCTAGTATATTGGTCGTGTGTGGTTACCATTGGAGGTTGTGAGACTAGGGTTGAACTATGTTGCTAAGTATGATCGATTTCAATATGATTTTGGGCATGGATTGGTTTTCACCATGTCACGCTATTCTTGATTGTCACTCTAAGATTGTGACGTTGGTGATACTGGGATTTCCTAGGGTTGAGCGGAGAGGTTCCCTAGATCATGTTCCTAGTAAGGTTATTTCATATTTGAAGGCTCAACAAAGATGTTAATGCGGATACTCCTACCGTTGAGTCAATTCCGATAGTGAGGGACTTTCCATATGTGTTTCCCGCGGACCTGTCGGGCATGCCACCTGATAGAGATATTAATTTTGGTATTGACTTGGTGCCGTGCACTCAGCCCATCTTTATTTCCACCATACCACATAGCACCAGTAGAGTTAAAGGAGTTGAAGGAACAACTTCAGGAATTGCTTCATGAGGGTTTCATCAAGCCTAATGTGTCGGCTTGGGGTGCACCGGTTCTATTTGTGAAGAAAAAATATGGTTCTATGAGGATGTGCACTGACTAAAGGCAGTTAAAAAAGGTTATAGTCAAGAACAAGTACCCACTACCGTGTATTGATGATTTGTTTGATCAGTTTCAGGGTGCTAGGGTATTCTCGAAGATTGATTTGAGATCGGAGTACCATCAGTTGACGATTCGGGCTCTAGATATTCTGAAGACGGCTTTCAAGATCTGCTATGGTCTGGTGATGTCTTTTGGGTTGACCAATGCCCAACAGCTTTTATACACTTGATGAACAGCGTGTTTCAGCCATATCTCAATTCCTTCATCATAGTTTTCATTGATGATAAATTGGTGTATTCTCGCAGGTGGGAGGATCATGAGTAGTACTTGAGAATCGTGCTCTAGACTTTAAGGGAGAAGAAGCTAATGCTAAATTCTCCTAGTGTGAGTTTTAGCTTGATTCGGTGGCATTCTTGGGTCATGTAGTATCCAGTAAGGGGATTATGGTGGATCCGAATAAGATTGAGGATGTTTTGTGTTAGCCCAGACCATCTTCCGCTACTAAGATCCGGAGTTTCCTTGGTTAGCTGGGTATTATTGCTGTTTTGTGCAGGGTTTTCATCTATATCAACCCCATTGACTAGATTGATGCAGAAGGGTGCCCCATTCAGGTGGTCTGATAAGTGTGAGGAGAGCTTTAAAAAGCTCAAGACAGCCTTGACTACATCTCGAGTTATAGTTTTGCCTTCGGGGTTGGGTTCTTATATAGTCTATTGTGATGCTTCAGCGATTGGTATTAGATGTGTGTTGATGCAGGAGGGTAGAGTTATTGCTTATGCTTCGGGTCAGTTGAAGCCTCATGAGAAGAACAACCATGTTCATGATTTGGAGTTGGCATCCATTGTTCATGCGCTAAAGATTTGGAGGCACTATCTTTTGCAGCGTGTTGTGTGAGTTATTTATGGATCACAGAAGTCTCTAGCACTTAATCAAGCAAAAGGATCTGAACTTGAGGCAACAGTGGTGGTTAGAGCTACTAAAAGACTATGATATCACCGTTCTTCATCGCTCGGGGAAGGCCTATATGGTGGCCGATGCCTTGAGTATGAAGGCTGAGACCATGGGGAGTCTTGTTTATATTTTGGTTGGGAAGAGACCATTAGCATTGGATGTTCAGGATTTGGCCAATCGATTCATGAGCTTGGATATTTCGGAGCCTAGTCGGGTTCTTGCTTGTGTGGTTTCACGGTCTTCTTTGTTTGAGATCATCAAGGTGTGTCAATATGTTGATCCCAATTTGCTTATCCTAAAGGACACGGTGCAGCACGGTGATGCTAAGGAAGTTACTATTGGTGATGACGGTGTATTAAGGCTTTAGTCGCGGATCTGTATTCCGAATGTGGATGGCTTGCGTGAGTTAATTTTTGAGGAGGCCCATAGTTCGCAGTATTCCATTCATCTGGGGACCCCCAAGACGTATCATGATTTGAGGCAGCACTATTGGTGGCAGAGGATGAAGGACGATGTTGTTGAGTATGTTGCTCGATGTTTAAATTGTTATCAAATGAAGTACGAGCATCAGAACCGGTTAGTTTGCTTCAGAGGCTTGATATTTCGGAGTAGAAGTGAGAGCGTATCACTATATATTTTGATGTGGACTCCCACGGACCTTGAGAAGATTGAACGCAGTGTGGGTGGACAGACTGCCCAAGTCTACACACTTCATTCCAGTCATGACTACTTATTCTTCAGAGCAACTAGCACAAATTTATCTTCGTGAGATTGTTCGCCTTCATGGTGTGCTCATGTCTATCATCTCGGATTGGGCACGTAGTTTACATTGCATTTTTGGAGGGCAATGTAGCGAGAATTAGGCACATAGGGCGAGCTGAGTACAGCATTTCATCCCCCGATGGATGGGCATTCTGAGCGCACTATTCAGATATTGGAGGACATGTTATGTGCCTGTGTCGTTTATTTTGGAGGTTCATGGGATCATTTTCTTCCATTAGCAGAGTTCGCCCTACAACAACATCTATCAGTCGAGTATCTAGATGGCTCCTTATGAGGCCTTATATGGGAGGCGGTGTCGTTCTTCGGTTGGTTAGTTTGAGTTTGGGAGGCTAAGTTGTTGGGCACTGATTTGGTCTGTGATGCTTTGGAGAAGGTGAAGTCGATTTAGGAGCGGCTTCGTACATCACTATTCATGCAGAAGAGTTATGCTGATAGGAAGACTCGTGATGTTGCATATATGGTGGGTGAGAAGGTTCTACTTAGAGTTCCGCCCATGAAGAGTGTGATGAGGTTCGGGAAGAAGTGCAAGTTAAGCCCTAGGTATATTGGTCCTTTTGAGGTTCTTGAGAGGATTGGAAAGGTGGCCTACGTACTTGCCTGGCCACATAGACTATCTGGGGTTCACCCAGTGTTTCATGTTTCGCTGCTCCAGAAGTATTGTGGTGATCCACCACATCTTTTGGACTTTAGCACGGTGAAGTTTGATGGGGATTTGACTTATGATGTAGAACCCGCGGCCATTTTGGATCAGTAGGTTCAAAAGTTTAGGTCGAAGAATATAGCATCAGTGAGGTTTATTGGAGGGGCCAGCCAGTCAAGGAGGCTACTTGGGATACCGAGCAGGGGATACGGAGTAGATATCTTTACCTTTTGAGACTCCAAGTATGATTCTAGACCCGTTCTAGGACTAATGTTTGTTTAAGAGAGGGAGAATGTAACGATCAGACCATTCATTATGAGTATTTTAGCTTTATACCCCTATTTATTGCCTCTTCTATGTTCATTTGTGGTTACGTGACTTACCGGGGTGATTGGTTTGGATTCGGGGAGGTTTTGGAGAGAATTGGGACACTTAGTCCCAAGGATGGAAGCTTAAGTTGTAATAAGTGGCCGGAGTTTGACTTTTGTGTAGACGACTCCGAAATAGTTTTTTATGAGCTTCGTATGATATTTTGGACTTAGACGTATTCCTGGATGTGAATTTGGAGGTTCGTAGGTTGATATGGTATTATTTGGCAAAAGTTGGAACTAATTGAAGGTTTCGAAGGTTGATACGTTTAATCGAGAGTTGACTTTGTTAATATCAGATTCAAATTTATGTTTCGGAAGTTGGAATAGGACTGTAGTATCATTTGAGACTTCCATGCAAAATTTGAGCTCATTCGGAGTTGATTTGATATGGTTCGGCATGAGTTTTGGAAGTTGAAAGTTCATTAGTTTATTAGGTTTGAATTGGGGTGTGATTCGTGGTTTTGATATTTTTTTTATGTGATTTGAGGCCTCGAGTAGGTTCATTTTATGCTTTAGGATTGGTTGGTGTGATTGAATAAGGTCGCGGGGGCCATGGTGTGTTTCAGGTTGAGTTCGAGTCATTTGTGGACTTAGTGGTATTGCTGAAGGGACAAACATCTGGTGTTTTCGCATCTGTGGTGGGCTTGGCCGTAGGTGTGGCTTGATCGCAGAAGTGAAGGGGAGGCTGGCAGAGGAACTCCGCAGATGCGTACAATTGGGTGCGGGTGCGCAAGCGCAAATGCACAAGAGCTTCCGCAGATGCGGCTATGGGTCTGCAGAAGCGGATGTTTGGGGAATTAATGATTTCCGCATCTGCGGTGGAATTTCACGGATACGGCGCCGCAGGTGCGACTATTTGGTCTGCATATGCGGTTTTGCTGGATAGAATACATCTATCGAAGGGTTTAGTCTTTTTCTCATTTTTGGATTTGTGGAGCTCGGTTGGAGGCAATTTTTGAAGGGTTGTTTCATCACAATTGAAGGAGTAAGTGATCTCTACTTAATTTTGGTGCTAGTATTTGATTACCTTTTGACTATTATACCTAATTTATGGAAATTTAAGGTGGGATTTGAGGATTTTTGGACTATGATTTTGGAGAGTGAGATTCGATGATTTGAAAGTCGTTTTGAGGTCGAAATTGGGTAAAGTTTGTATGGTTGGACTAGTAGTTGAATGGTTGTTCAGAATTTGTGAATTTGGTCCGGTTTCGGGGTGCGAGCCCAGGGTTGACTTTTTGGGTTGATTTTATGGTTTTGATTAAAGATATTAGCTTTATCATTTGAAATTATTTCTTATGGCTTTTATTGATTATATTAAGTTTTTGGCTAGATTCGAGACGTCCGGAGGTTGATTCACGCGGGAAGGGCTTATTAGAGGATTGATTTGGGTTATTTGAGGTAAGTATCTTACCTAAACTTGTTTGGGGCACTAGTTGCCCGAGTTATTTGTGATAGCTATGTGCTATGGGTGGCGCACATGTGTGGGGATTAAGCTCATATGTGTGCATCAGGATATTATTCATGTTCGGGGTAGTGCTTAGGCTATGATATGCCTTGATTTAATTTGTAAGCTTCATGTTGTGATGTTCCTTTTATTTGTATCCCTTTGTGATCTATATGTACTATATTGGAGGTTACGTTGAGGTGATTCTCCTGATTGAACCTTGTAATTGCTACTTTCGTGATGAAATTGTCGGATTTAGCTATGATAGCACACTTTGCACATGCATACACTTTAGCATGTCATTTATACCAGTCCAAGAGTATGAAACTTGATATTCATTGATCATGTACATGTATTCCTATATACCTGCTTTTTATGTGATGTGATCTTGTTGGCCCAAGTTCAGGTGAAGTTTTGAAGAATGACAAATGCACTCACTCATGGAACAGGTCCATCATGTGAGACATAGTGTTTATCAACCTATGCATGTGAGATGCACATGAAGGAGATAAGTCTTAAGGATAAAGCAGCAATATCTCCTGAACTGATCGAAAAGGTTGCATATTGGATGAGGAACGAAAGTATCCTCATGGGAAGAGGACACAATCCGGTTAAAGGATAGGGTTGGAGTTTGTATTGTTCAAGGACTCAACTTCGATAAAAGATTAGCAATTGAGTCTCAACCAAACTGGTATTGCACAAACACAGAAGTGAAACTAAATTGAGAGCAAAAGAGCGAGGCAATTTTGCAAGCAATTTATGTGAGATTCAAGTGTGCATTCCTGAAGCTACTTGGACAAGATAGAAGAACCAATTCCATTGTGTCTTTCTTTTATTCTAGTTCAATTGTAGTAGGTGTTTTAAAGTTGTACCTTTCCAGCTTTCATAGATGCAATTGTATTAGGTACTTTGAGTATTCAAGTTAGAGTTAACTTGAAAGTGTCGCAACAGTTGAGGCTGTGTGCCACACTGGGATTAGAGTTTAATCCTTAGGTTTACAAGAGTTTTGTAAATGCTGTTTTGGCTCAGTGATTTTAGTGGAAGTTTGGGAAAATCCTACAGAGTAGTAGGTCGTGGTTTTTTCACCTTTTGAGCCAGGTGTTTTCCACGTAAAAATCTCTGTGTTCTTTATTTTATGCACTCTTAATTCCGCAAACAGTAGTAAGTACACCTAGAAGAACCAGGTTCTTCTAGAGCGAAAATTGGGTACCACACAAATCACCCCCCCCCCTCTTGTGTGGTATTGACGTTTAGAACATCAATTGGTATCAGAGCAGGTTATCCTTGAAGAGGCTAACACCTTAGGAGAAGATCAACATGAGTGCACCACTTGGGAACTGGGAAGGGCAATCCACTGCTAGGCCTCCACTTTTCAATGGTCAGTACTATTCTTGGTGGAAGAACAGGATGAGAGATCACATCATAGGGGAAGACTATGAACTCTGGGACATAGTCACTGATGGTCCCCTAGCAACCACAAAGAAGAATGCTGAAGAAGTTGATGTGCCAAAAACAAGGGCTGACTGCACTACTGAAGACCTGAGGAAATGGGGAAAAAATGCTAAGGCCAAGAAATGGCTTATGTGTGGACTAGGTCCAGATGAGTACAGTAGGATCCAAAGTTGTACTACTGCTAAGGAGATATGGGACACCTTGCAAGTGGCCCATGAAGGAACACCTCAAGTGAAAAGATCAAGAGAAACACTACTGTATTCTCAATATGAGAATTTTACTATGAAGGAAGGAGAAACAATCCAGGAGATGTATACCAGGTTCACTACACTGACAAATGAACTTAAGTCTCTTGGAAGGGTTATTCTTGAAGAAGACAAGGTTGAGAAAATTCTGACAAGGGTTCTGCCAGTCACATGGGAAAGCAAAATCACTGCTATTCAGGAATCCAAGAATATTGCTACTCTCAGACTGGATGAACTGATTGGAAATCTGACTGCTTATGAAATGAGAAGGCAAACCATGAAGATGGATACCCCCAAGAAGGAGAGAAGTCTAGCTCTCAAAATTGCTGAAGTTTCAGATCTGGAAGATGATGAGATGGCCATGATCACTAGAGATTTTAAAAAGTACCTGATGAGAGGAAAGGGTTCTTCAAGAGGTACAACCTTCAACAAGACAAGAGCTCCTGAGAAACAGACCAATGAGGGTTGCTACAAGTGTGGTAAGACTAATCACATGATCAAAAACTGCCCGCAATGGGAAATTGAGTGGAAGAAAGAAAGAGTTGAATGAAGGAACAGGAAGAAGGAACAGGTTCAACCAAAAAGAAACAAAGGTTCAACCAAGGCTATGGTTGCTGCTTGGGGAGAAATCTCAGATGAAGACTCAGAAGATGAAGCTGAAGAAGAGCAAGCACTGATGGCCACCGGAGAATCAGATGATGAACAAGAGGTAAGTATTCTTCATCTCAAAGACAAGATCAAGTTCTTGTCTAAAGAAAAGTTGGCTAAGCTATTACTAGACTTCATTGATGAATCTGAAATAATTAACAATGAGAAGGAAGTTCTGTCTAGGGAATGTGTGATCCTAAAAGCAAAATGCAAAAGTCTAGAGTCTAGGGCAAATGAGAGTGATAACAAAAATGCTGAGTTGAAGAACCATGTTCTTGAACTTGACAACAGTGTCCTAGAACTTAGGTCTGAAAGCTTAAAACTGAAATTAGGAACAGGAAAGAAGAAAGCTGCACACATATCTCACTCTAGAAGAAAATTTGGGAAAAATGAAAGATGAATTGTATAAGAAAGATAAATTCATCAAAGTCTTAAAAGAAGATCTAGGAAAGGTGAAACATGAACTAGACAGAACTTGCAAGTGGAACAACGCTTCTGATGCACTCTCCTGGCTGCAAGAGCATCACAGTAGCAACAAAAGAGGACTTGGCTATGGGACTCAAGCTCCAAAATGGGATCCCAAAAGCAAGTACCTCACACTTCCTGAAAATAAAATCTGCACACACTGTGGTAAGACTGGCCATTACAAATACAAATGCAATGCAAAAGAAAAAGCCAGTCAAAAGAACAAAGCTTTTGTTCAAGAAAAAAGTAAGCTGCCTGGATGGGCAAGAAGGAATTTGATTCACCCTTTTGCTTATAGAAAGGGACCCAAACTAGTTTGGGTTCCTAAGACTAACCCCTGATTTTCTTTTGCAGGTCCAAGTGAAAGGGAGGAGCCAAATATGGTATATGGATAGTGGCTGCTCAAAACATATGACTGGGGACAAGGACCAGTTCCTTTCACTTGAGGACTTAAAAGGAGGTAATGTCTCCTTTGGTAATGAAAAGAAAGGTGAGATCATTGGGGTTGGAAAGGTAGGCAAAACAGATTCTCATTCCATAGAGAATGTCTACCTGATAGATGGCTTGAAATATAGCCTAATAAGTGTGTCACAATTGTTTGACAGAGGTAACCTTGTGGCTTTTACCTCCTACCAAATCGCTTTTGTGACTTAACCTTACCACTGACAAGTATGTTTTTGCNAACCTATCTAGAACCCCTAGTGACCCAGATTCGGGACTTTTTATGTTTTTGTTGCTCATGTTTGGAAGTTTGTCTTTCTTTTTGTGGTCTGTCTGTGAAAACATATCCTAGTCAATGACAATTTGCTTTTTCTCTTGTTCTATGTAGATTCTGATCTAAATAGTTAATTTTTTTGTTGGTTATTGATTAATTGAACCATGTTTTCACTTGCAGTTGCCCTAGTGGCCATGAGTAATTATTAACATCTGGGACTCACAATATTTGCAACTTTTCGATGATGCCAAAAGGGGGAAGAGATTGTGCTTTACTTGTTATTCTGAATAATGTGATATTTATAACCTGATTAAACCTGGTCCTTGATGATAAGTTAAAATTTCTATGTTAAAGTGTTGAGGATTAAGCTGAGTTCCACAGGTTTTCTGATCAGTAAAAGCATAGAGTTTGTCATCATCAAAAAGGGGGAATTTGTTGGCCCAAGTTCAGGTGAAGTTTTGAAGAATGACAAATGCACACAGTCATGGAACAGGTCCATCATGTGAGATACAGTGTTTATCAACCTATGCATGTGAGATGCACGTGAAGGAGATAAGTCTCAAGGATAAAGCAGCAATATCTCCTGAACTGATCGAAAAGGTTGCATATTGGATGAGGAACGAAAGTATCCTCATGGGAAGAAGACACAATCCGGTTAAAGGATAGGGTTGGAGTTTGTATTGTTCAAGGACTCAACTTCGATGAAAGATCAGCAATTGAGTCTCAACCAAGCTCTGATTACTAACTCATTAAATAACAGTAATTGTTCTCTTTTACAGGTATTGCACAAACGCAGAAGTGAAACTAAATTGAGAGCAAAAGAGCGAGGCAATTTTGCAAGCAATTTATGTGAGATTCAAGTGTGCATTCTTGAAGCTACTTGGACAAGATAGAAGAACCAATTCCATTGTGTCTTTCTTTTATTCTAGTTCAATTGTAGTAGGTGTTTTAAAGTTGTACCTTTCCAGCTTTCATAGAAGCAATTGTATTAGGTACTTTGAGTATTCAAGTTAGAGTTAACTTGAAAGTGTCGCAACAGTTGAGGCTGTGTGCTACACTGGGATTAGAGTTTAATCGTTAGGTTTACAAGAGTTCTGTAAATGCTGTTTTGGCTCAGTGATTTTAGTGGAAGTTTGGGAAAATCCTACTGAGTAGTAGGTCGTGGTTTTTTCACCTTTTGAGCCAGGTGTTTTCCACGTAAAAATCTCTGTGTTCTTTATTTTATGCACTCTTAATTCCGCAAACAGTAGTAGTAAGTACACCTAGAAGAACCAGGTTCTTCTAGAGCGAAAATTGTGTACCACACAAATCACCCCCCCCCCCCCTTGTGTGGTATTGACGTTTAGAACATCAGATCTGTACTGGTAGCCTGTGACCACACCGGGCGGATTGTGATATTGAGCCTGTGACCACATCGGGTGGAGTTTGATATTGAGCATGTGACCACACCAGGCGGATTGTGATGTTGAGCATGTGACCGCGCCGGGCGGATTGTGATATTGAGACATATGACCGCGCCAGGCGAATTGTGATTATTGGTACGTGATTGTCCGTACGGTTGATATTATTGGCACATGAGTTATCCATGTAGCACTTGAGTTATTCGTGCGGATCCAGTTATTGATATTATCGTCATGTGAGTTGTGCATGCAGCACGTAAGTTGTTCGTACAGCGTGTGAATATGGATCCATCCCCCTAGGGTCACCCTCTCATGTTCCTTCTTGATGGTGTACATGAGTTATTGAGGAAAACTGATCGGTGGTATGGTATGTTTATGGAAATTCTGAAGAAAAGCTGGCTAGTTTTTGATTTGGTTATGCATTTCATCTTTACTTTTAATTTCCTTGGTTATTTACCTGATTTATTTGCATATCATCTTTATAGGTTGAACCGCTGACTGAGCAGAGTACGTCAAAATATCATGTACACCAAGATGGTTCTTTCTATGATTTATGACTTGTTCATGATTATTGTTTTGTACTTGTTGGATTATTAAACTGTACAGGTGAATGGCGAGTATCATTTGAAATTCTTGCTTCTATTACCTCGCCGAGGTTAGTTATGATACTTGCTGAGTACATGGGGTCAGTTGTACTCATACCACTCTGCACTTAATTGTGCAAATCCAAGTGTCGTACCGAGTTGTGGCTAGTTGTGAAGTGTCGATGTGAGCATTTCGAAGAGACAAGGTAGAGCTGCATCCCGACCGCAGTCTTAGCGTCCTCTTTTCCTTTTCGTACAATTATTTCTATTCAGACAGTATCATTATTCTATATTCCAGGCTTGTACTTTTTATTAGAACTCATGACACTGTATTACCAATTTTGGGGAGCTACTGTATTTTGACACAGTTATTCATGTTATTGGCATTAGACTTGTGGTTTTTCTTTGCTACTTTTGTTATTACATTTCGTTGTGGTTTTTGGGCCGTGACAAAAACCAACTCTAAACTTAAGTTATGATACGGTATTATATTATACTTATATTAGTATTGCATAGGGTATTGTTGTAGATATTAATGTATCAGATACAATTCATATACAAAGCTGATACAATTATCATACAATCGTGATACAATTCAAAAATGTCTTCGTATTTGAGTTTAAATTTAAAATTTCACCTAAAACTCAACTCTAAACTTAACCAATCTCCTTCAAAATGGAGATATATATATTCCAAAGAATATTCACAATCGTTTGCAAAAACTTTCAATCTACATAAATCTTAAATTCGTAAAACCCGAATATCGAATTCAAAATTTCAAAAAAAAAATTAATGGTTGTCAATGGTGAACCCTCTGTTGCTACAAATTTAGATATAATGTCGATGGAATTGTCAATTGTTAAAGCTTTTTAATGGTTGTTGGTGGAATTAATTTAAAGAAACATATAATGCTAAATTTTAGAGAGATAGTCACTTGATTTGTGTGAAAGAGAGAGAGGTTTTGGTTGATTTGCATGAAAGAGAGAATGATTTTGAAATCTTTTAAAATTGGAAAGAAAATCGTGCTTGTATGAGGGTAATTAAGTTGGCAGACGTGGGGAACAGAAAGGGAGGAGGGTTACGGTTATAATTAATCCCTAAATTTAAGGGATTCTTCTTTTATCATGGTTTTGTATACAAATAGTAAATATAGATACATAATATAATTTTTAAGAAACCTAAGGAAAAATAGTAAATAAGTTTCTAATATAGTATCCTAAGTAAAAATTTATTTATCCTCATCAATCCTATAACCCACCACTTAACCTTCGCCTGATCCATTACCCAGGTAAATTAAATCAGCTGACCCCTTTCTTCTTTCGTACTGCCCGTGGAAATAGAGCAGTGAAAAAGGAAACATTAAAACATTATTTTCAAGTAGCTGGTCCAATTGTATGTGGTTTACAGAGACAGTCCATCAGATATTTTTGTTTATAGGAAAGGTGGGTTTTTATGTAATACAAATAATACACATGGCAGACTAAGAAATTGCCACAGGCCGAAGTTAAACAAAATTGACCAAGTTAGGTCTGTTAGATATAAGGCTGTTGGTGGGCCGGTCTGGGACCGGGACCGGACCGGGCCCGCGGTCCTAACGGGCTAAACGGTCCCGGCAGGCCGGTCCTGGTGGGCCGGTCCCTTAATGGGTAGGAAGCCCGTGACGGGCCGGTCTTGTACACGAGGCCCACGAGACCGGGACCGCTAAGCCCGGGACCGGCAGGCGGTCCTGGGCCGGTTCAACCGGGCCTAGCGGTCCTAACGGGCTCCAACGGCTAATTTTTAAAAAAAAAAAAATTTTTTTTTTTAAAAAATAGCCAACGGTCAGATTTTAAAATCTAGCCGTTGGCCTTTAATTTTCAACCGTTTGGAACTTTAAAAAATAGCCATTTGGCCCCCAAATTTTATTTTAACCCCAAACTTTATATAATTACACTTTTTCCCAATTCTCAACTATAAATACCCCCTCATTCTTTCATTTTTACTCACCAATTCATCAATCTATCTCAATCTATCTCAATCTATATCTAATTTCTCTTCTATAATTGCTTATTTTATTATTGCAATTTCGTGAAAAATTGTGAAGTTGGTGAATTGAAGTATTCAAGTCTTCAAGTCTTCAACGATTTTCAATTTTCAAGAAGTTGTTCGGCAATTCGGTAAACTCGTTCCAACTCTTAACTTTTAAGAATATATTTTTGTGTGTTTAGTTTGCATAATTGTAATTAATATGGCATTTTCTTTGAAAAAAATATTTGGTGGTAAGGGAAAAGCTAAAATTGGTGAAAGTAGTCTCCAACCTACTACCCTTCCCCCGGCTCCCCGACCCAGACCTATTACCTGTCCTGCTGCTCCTATTATTCTTGATAGTGATAACCCTTGTTTTCAATTTTCCGATAGTGAATTTTGCCATAATGTTGCACAAGGTGAACAATTAAATGAAGAAGTTATGAATGCTCTTTATCCTAATCAAACTATCTTAGAAAATGATGAGGAAAATGAGGA